>NC_143056.1:51895833-52060555 GCF_052426305.1 Pelodiscus sinensis | reverse complement strand
AGTTTCAACTGTATAGTTATTGAGAGAATACAAAGGCATCATGATTTCATAAGGAATGCTAGTTGAGATACAAAACAGCAAGAACATTTATACTTTGAGAAAACAGTCACATAATAAGACTCAGCAGATATTATTTAAATACATCTTATTGTATTTATTTTAACTTTAAAACAGCAGGTTTTTTTATATTTTGACTATAATAAAAATATTTTCCAGAACTAAATTTAGAATTATATACTAACCAAAACAAAGCCATGAATCCAAGCATCTGCTAACTTCAATATGGGGCAAATACCTCTTTTAAAACATTTGGAGGTTTGAATGTAAACTAAGATTACCTAGATTTTACAGTATATGTGCATTAGTGGGTCTGAGCCTTACTCAGCTTTTTCCTGTATATATAGTTCTTAAATAATTGATGAAAAATTGTTAGACACTAGTGTCACCCAAAGCACAGTAAGTTTTTCAACAGCAGTGGTTTCTACCTGTGTACTATAAATATATACTGTGTTTACACTATTTCCCACAAATCAAGAAGCAGCACTGAGCCTAGAATGCACTGGAATGCCAATTTCCAGTTCTGTAAATGGAGTAACTATTTATAAGAGATGTTGTGTTTGAAACTAATCATATGATATGTTGCATTTTTTCCAGTTTGGCATATTCCCAGTTATCCAACTCACAGAGAACAAGTGCTTATAATATCTGAAATTGTTTCTGAAAACATAAAACAAATAATTAAAAGCAAATTTCAGTCAGAAAACAGTAGTTCCTGAGCCTGCCTCAGCCCTGCTGTGCTGTCAATTGGATGCTTAGGGTATGTCTACACTACAGGAAAAAGTTAAATTAAGGTATGTAACTTCAGCTACATTAATTGTATTAGCTGTAGTCAAAGTAACTTAACTCAGCTTTTGGAGCTGTCTACACTGTAGGAAGTTAAAGGAAGAAGAACACTCTTCCTTTGACCTTCCTTACTCCTTAAGAAAGCCAGGTTACCGGCACCAACAGGAGTGCCCCTCTCACTTTGAATTAGCTGTCTTAACCAGACCACTAATTTGAACCCTGGAAGATTGACAGCGACAGCTTCAATCTTCCTCTGTAGTACCGACATACCCTTAGTGGCCCAGTTAGCAGTCCTGACCGCAGTTACCACAGTCCCTTTTCACCAGGCGTTCCAGTTGAAAAATGTATACCTGGCAACATTCGGGCAGAATAGTTTTTGAACTCCAGCTTCCAAACATAACTGACTGTTATCCAATATGATTGTCCTTCTATGCAGAATTTTTAGAAATCTGTTAAATTTCCTCCAGCAAAACACAGATTGGAGAGTATCAACTAATGTGTCAACTCTAGCTACACTTCAGCCTTTGCTTTACTAGATCACTTGCAAAGAACTGGAATATTTGTGTTTCTTGGAATGTCAGATCAAAATAACTGTGAAGTTATTTGATTCATTCAGTATGTGGCCAGTTACCAAATGCTTATTTCCACAGCATTTGATTACAAGTTAAAAAGGGGGAAAATATCATTCTACTTCATCCGTCATGAAAAACTTCGTAGCTACAATCAGAAGAATTTGTATCTTCAGTAGTTGCAGGTAAAAGTCCTAACTTCCCTACAAACTACAAACAAACATTCCAGCTCGCCTGCAAGTTTTTATATTTTTAAGAATCTTAAAATAACACTGTGTCAATCTCTAGAGTCAAGAAATGGCCTCAGACTTGTGAAGAGTAGTATAGTCGTGGGCTGCGTCTAGACTGGCAAGTTTTTCCACAAAAGCAGCTGCTTTTGTGGAAAAACTTGCCAGCTGTCTACACTGGCCGCTTGAATTTCCGCAAGAACACTGACGATCTCATGTGAGATTGTCAGTGTTCTTGTGGAAATACTATGCTGCTCCAGTTCAGGCAAAAGCCCTCCTGCGCAAATGCTTTTGTGCAAGAGGGCCAGTGTAGACAACGCGGTATTGTTTTGTGCAAAAAAGCTCTTACCGCGAAAATGGTGATGGGGGCTTTCTTGCGCAAAACCGCGTCTAGATTGGCACAGACGCTTTTCCGCAAAAAGTGCTTTTGCGGAAAAGCGTCCGTGCCAATCTAGACACTATTTTCCGCAAATGCTTTTAACGGAAAAACTTTTCTGTTAAAAGCATTTGCGGAAAATCATGCCAGTCTAGACGTAGCCGTGGAGTCTTTCAGACAATGAAGATTGATGAGTTACGCAGAGAATAAGCCTTCCAAAAGTTTCTTGAGCTGAGCGCTACTGAAACTCCCGGATCTTTGCAGATGCAAGTTAAAAAAATATAAGCCATATGTAAACTGAAACAAAGTGTGTCCACACAGATTAAACTAATTTAACTAAAATTTAACTAAAATCTGTTCTATAAAAAAGTTTAGTTAAATATGCACAGCAGTTGCTTATCAGGACAGTCTGGCTATTACTGTATTTGTTGAAAATAATCAAATAGAATGTTTTTGTTTTGGTCCTACATGAGCTGATTTAACCACAAAGAAAAATAAAAGTGATAAACTTAATTCAAAAAGGTTGCCTTGGACTTTCATATTTAACACTTGAAATCAACCATAAAAAAGACAAAGAGTGGGAGATGCTGCTTATGCCTAGTTTCTTTCTTGATTAAAGGGGTGAGCTTTTTCATGAAAAGAAGGCATCATTTTCTCTGTGAAATAAGAAATTTCCAACCTCCATACTATATTGTGTATGTCTTCCTTTTCTTTCTGTCCCTTTAGAAGAACATTTCTATTTGACAGTTGCTATGGAGTAAATCAGTGTATACCATGCAGTCAAAACAAAAGCATATTCATGTGGAAATTCATGCTGTTGAGATTTATGGATATTTTTGTGAGTTCATGTCTAGCCTGTTGCAAATCAAACCCCCTTCTACTGCACAAATGTATTTAGTTAACGAATGCCAATATATTTTTGAAAAATTACTTCAAGAGGCAAATTAGGTCTTTTTTAATTCTTTTTAAGCCAATTATACAGGTTCCAAATTCAGAATTAACTTTTAAGGAAATGTGATACAGAGATATGTACTAACATGTTCAACCCTTAATAATTCTGAACTTGGGAAAAGACTTCTTGTCTTTTAGCTTGATCGATTATATAATAAGTGATGTTCTAGCTCACCGGGCTCTGATCTACACTAGACAATTATTTTGAAATAACTTATTTCCAAATAACTGGGGGTATGTCTACACTACCCCGCTAGTTCGAACTAGCGGGGTAATGTATGCATACCGCACTTGCTAATGAAGCCCGGGATTTGAATTTCCCGGGCTTCATTAGCATAAGCGGGGAGCCGCCATTTTTAAATCCCCGCTGCTTCGAACCCCGTGTAGCGCGGCTACACGGGGCTCGAACTAGGTAGTTCGGACTAGGGTGCCTATTCCGAACTACCGTTACTCCTCGTTTCACGAGGAGTAACGGTAGTTCGGAATAGGACCCTAGTCCGAACTACCTAGTTCGAGCCCCGTGTAGCCGCGCTACACGGGGTTCGAAGCAGCGGGGATTTAAAAATGGCGGCTCCCCGCTTATGCTAATGAAGCCCGGGAAATTCAAATCCCGGGCTTCATTAGCAAGTGCGGTATGCATACATTACCCCGCTAGTTCGAACTAGCGGGGTAGTGTAGACATACCCAAGCAGAGCATCCACACTACTAAGCCTGTTATTTTGCAATAATAACTCCAGCTTTCCATGACAAATAAAGCTTATGTCAAAATAGTTATTTTGAAATAGCGTTAGTGTGGATGCTCCATTGCTGTTGTTTCAAAATAACTACTCCCCAAAGTCATTCAAAGCAATTACTCCCCAGTGCATCCTGGTGCACTAAGTTGAGGTAATGCATCCACATTAAGGGAACCTGCCTCAGACTAATTTTGAGGTTTCCCTATAGTGTGGATACACTATTTCAAAATAATTACTTTGGGAGTTATTTCAAAATAAGTTATTTTGAAATAACTTCCTAGTGTAGATATGCCCCAGATGGATGGATATTCTGTCTTTGGTACGTATCTTTTCTAAGCATGTCCAACAGCCCACTTTTTCATAATATTAACCCTAAGAGGAAAGAAAAGAAAAGAAAAGAAAAGAAAAGAAAAGAAAAGAAAAGAAAAGAAAAGAAAAGAAAAGAAAAGAAAAGAAAAGAAAAGAAAAGAAAAGAAAAGAAAAGAAAAGAAAAGAAAAGAAAAGAAAAGAAAAGAAAACGGTACAACCACTAATGAAACTACAGCATGAAGCTACTTCAATGAGCATTCAAAGTTGTTTTTTGGTTTTAATAGCTGGGCTAAACTGACCTACATTTATAAGTGCTAATGGACTCTTGTGTAAGCATACAGTAGTCATTTCAGGACACAAAAGCTACCCTACGCTAGGAAAACACGAACAACATAGAAATATGACCATGCCTATTTTTCTCCATCAAATACATTCCTATAAATAAGATACAGATAATTTTACTTTAGCTGTAATGTTTGGTTCTGCAAGGTCTTCTGACCATTGCAGACTTCAGAGGGAGTGTGCCAATAATTCAACAGAGAAAGATATAGATTGAAATCAAATAGAAACAAATGGATTTTCCTGCTTTCTCATTAGGACAGTCACTGGCAGAGAAAAAGCAGAAAGTTCCATTAGCACTAATTGAAGGTTCTATATGTGTGTGAACTTTAGCTACTGATCATGGGGCAATAATGAAACTTTCCTGAAATATCCTCTCTTAGCATGTGCAAAAATGCCCCTACTTTTCCAATACTTTATCAGATTAAGAAATATCTTAATTGACTTCTGCACAACCAACAAATTCTGTATACCTAAAGATTACATTACGATGAAGAGCAGGCAAAACCATTTTCTGTCTGAGTAAATTGTACAATAGTACCTAGTTCTCATACAACACTTTTTATCAGTACATCTCAAAATACTTTACTAAGGAACTCAGAATAATTATCATTATAGAGATGGGGGGAACAAGGCACAGGGGCAGGTAGTGACTTACCAAAGATCATCCAACAGACTAGCAGCAGAGCCAGGAATAGAACCTAGATCTCCTGAAGGCTGATCCAGTGACCAAGTCCTGGGAGATTGACATTCTAAAGACTACAGGTACTTTAATAAGAAAGTGGTAAAAAGAAGGCCTTCTTCATTCTATGATTACATTTTTAAAAGTCTAGAAGTCATCATATCTTAATTAGAAAAACAGGTCAGATGGCATCAGGGAGAGAATACCAAGTATAAAGACAGGTCATCTGGTGTGATGATTTTTAAAAGCTTTAAAATGTATGTAAATATCAGGAAATTAAGAATATAGCAAGGCAGATAGTAATTCAACCGTCCTGTCTATCTTTTATTGGACCAACTTCTATTGGTGAAAGAGGAATGCTTTTGAGCTTATACCAAGCTTTGTTTCTTTCATAACAAAATTTGGTCCAACAAAAATATTATGCCATCCACCTTGTCTCTAGGGATGTAAAAGCAAGCAGTCAACTAGTCAACTGCCCGATAAGTCTAGGCTTATCAGGTAGTCGAGTTGACTACTTGCCTTTCTGCCCCCCTCCCCCTGCTGCCACTGATACAGGAGTCAGTGCTGGGGGGAGCCAATTTAAAAGCTGGTTACCCCCAGCACTGTCTCCACAGTGCCAACTGTCCCCCCTGCTGCTGCCTCTATTATTCAGCTCACACTGAATCCAAGGCCTACCCCTGCTGCAGTTCTTCAGTTTAAATGTAGTAGGAGCCGGGCTGCCTGCACACCCAGCTCCTACTACATTTAAACTGCAGCACTGCAGTGGGTGTAGCTCCTGGACATGACACGAATCAAGACTGAGCCAGGCTTACTCAGTCCCAGCTCCCGCCAGGTCTAGGACTTACCCCGCTACGCTTCTGCTGTTTAACGTAGCAGGAGTCAGGGTGCCTGCGCACTTGGCTCCTACTACATTTAAACTGCAGAGCTGCACTGGGGGGAGTTTCTGGACCCAGAGCGAACCACAACTGAGTGCCTTCCCTTATCGACTAATCATGTAGTTGATAAAAATTCCTTTGCTGGAATACTGGGTAGGCGAAGAAGGACAAGTCCTGGCACCCCTCCTTCCCTGCCTGGCAAAAGCACCAGGCACATAGAGCAAGGTAGGGGGCAAAATTACTATAGTAAATTAAGATAGGAGTTACTATAGAGAACTTTCTGGGTGTCTGGCTGATGAGTCTTGCCCACATGTTCAGGGTTTAGCTGATCGCCATATTTGGGATAGGGAAGGAATTTTCCTCCAGGGTAGATTGGCAAAGGTCCTGGAGGTTTTTCACCTTCCTCTGTAGCATGGGGTACAGATCTAGAGGATTCTCTGCATCTTGGGGTCTTCAAAGTATTTGAAGGCTTCAATATCTGACATATAGGTGAGAGGATTATTCTAGGAGGGGTGGGTGAGATTTTGTGGCCTGCACTGTGCAGGGGGTCAGACTAGATGATCATAATGGTCCCTTCTGACCTTAAAGTCTATGAAAGTGGGTGGGGGGTTCAAGGCATGTATTTTGGGGGGGGGGGCTTCCATTTTTATGGGGCCCCTAACTAGAGCAGCTATCTGTTCCTCTCTTCTAAGGTCAGCTGTGGGGGCATCACTCCCACCCACCCTCCAGTCTTTGCCTATCTACCTGAAGTTAGGGTCCACCCATCTGTCCCATTCTGGCTACGCCACTGCACTGCATCCTCCTAAAAGGACCTACATGTGTGCTACTTTGAGGGCTATAGACTGCACTGCTCTTTGTATCATTAATGAGTAATGAAAATCCCCTCATTGCGTTTTAAAACTTTGCCATAGGAGAAAAACCTTGCTGCACTGAATAGCTAAATTGATTGAATTTTTGGATTGGAAGTAGATAGAAGATTACTGAACACTAAAGGAAAGGCAGAGCTACTGATGTTTAAATCAATCCTTTTGCCATAAAAGAGAAATAATGTTTGCCAATTTATATTTCCATATAACCTTAAAATGGCAAATTAAGGGGAAAGTTCCCCAAAGCAGTTCAGCAAGCTACTACAGGCAGTCCCCGGGTTACGTACAGGATAGGGACTATAGGTTTGTTCTTAAGTTGAATCTGTATGTAAGTCGGAACTGGCGTCCAGATTCAGCCGCTGCTGAAACTGACCGCCAGTTCTGACTTACATACAGATTCAACTTAAGAACCCCAAGTCAGCTGCTGCTGAAACTGATCAGCCGCTGATTCCAGGAAGCCCGGGGCAGAGCAACTGTGCCTTGGGCTTCCTGTAGTCAGCGCTGGTCAGTTTCAGCAACGGCTGACTTGGGGACGCCCGGGGCAGAGCAGCTGGGGTGCTGCTGGGTTGCTCCAGTAGCGCGGCTCCTTGGCCAGAGCAAAGCCTCAGAAGCGCGGGACCCCGCCACGGCTGCGGGTTTGCTCGCGGTGCCCCTGGTCTGCTGGGGACTGTCTCCAGCAGACCAGGGGCACCGCGAGCAAACCCACCGGGGCTGCGGCTTTGCTCCCGATGCCCCTGGTCTGCTGGAGACGGTCCCCAGCAGACCAGGGGCACCGGGAGCAGCTTTTCTCGCCCCGGAGGTCAAGGTGGCTGACCACTGCCTGTGAGCTCCGGGGCGAGAAAGCCCCGTTCGTAAGTGCGGATCCGACATAAGTCGGATCCGCGTAAGTCGGGGACTGCCTGTACTGCATCTACATTCCACGCATCAACTACTCATGTAGTCCTTTCCAATAATACTCAAACAGCATGAGCTTCATCAGTCAAGAAATCTGAGGCAGCACGAAGCAATATTCTTAGCTACTTCCTCTGACTTCTTTAGGAGAATTACCTATTTGCATACACTGGAACAATTTATGAAGGAAAAAAATGAAAGAGGATGATAAAAGATTTAAATTCACTGTGTTTTACCTGCCACATGTTTGGAAGGATTACTTTAGGGTCTGTATTAATATAGAAGAATATGAGAATGTACCTGCTCTTAGTTATTAAAAGCAATGAACTGCTACTTTCTAAGAAATTATTGGCGTTAGGCATCAAGCACTTTTCTAGAAAGACACTTGCATATCTCCCTATGGCACATTTGGTAGCTGCAGATGGTACTTGAGATCATCATTTACAGTAAGCGATGTGCCAAAATTGTAACACACAATAACTGGAGTCTAATGTCAACTGTTTGCTGCATGCCAGTTCCATTATGCCATCTTCTTTAGATATCTCGTATGTGTACTGACCCCTGAAAAACAGCAACTTAACAATATGAAAGTGAAAGTACATTTACGAAACAGAAACTAAATGAAAATAAATGCAGGATTGTACTGTATGTAAGGCTGTTAGTTCAACTAGACTTATGATCTAGTGGTTAAGGAGTTTGAACCTGGGTCTCAGTCTCAGGCTCAACACCTAAATGTGCCACAAACTACCTGCATAACCTTCAGGGTACATCTACACAGTGGGTGATAAGACACTACAGCACTGAGTCTCAGGGTCTGAGTCAGTTAACTTGAGCTCATGTTGGGCTAAAAATTGCAGTATAGATATTCAGGCTCCAGCCCAAACCTGAGCATTTTCACTGCCATTTTATAACCTCCGAGCCTGAGCCTTAAGGGACCCACTCAGCTGACCTGGTCTTTTACTGCGGTGTACACATACACTTATTTGTCTTAATTCTCTTGTGAAATATGAGGACCAAGGAATTTCCTCATAGAAGTCTTGCAAGGATAAATACATTAAGAACTTTGAAGCACAAAGATAATATAGTTGGTGGGGAGGCAAAGGGAGTCTATAAATACCCATGATAATCATGTTACATACATAAATATTTGGAGAGCTTGATATCAGGCCTCTGAATATGGCACTATGGCCCTCCTTCACTTTAACGTAATGACACACATACATCCCAAAAAGGATGTAGATTAAAAAAAAAAAACCACCAAAGAACCCCAGTCAAAATGATTAAGGTACATGCACATCAATCTATTTTTCAAGAAACACTGTAGTTGAAAGGGAGGAGCACATCTATTTATACTATTAGATAAAATAACATTATTTAAATGCCAATCAATGGAGACAGTTGGACCTTATTGTAAATTTTTCTTATTAGCAGATTCACATAATTTATTTGCACTTTTTAGACATTTACTTTATATCTCACATATAGCAGAATGTGTCACGTGGTGTTGGACCTAGTCACTTTTATTGACTACTGAAAAAATTCATCCACAATAACTCATTATTTAAAAAAAATAAGTGACCTTTAGAAGCTCGCATTTTGCAAATTTCCCCTAGATTTAGTCCGTGTATAAAATAGTTACTTTATATATCAGTGACAAAAGTGTTTAGGGGCAACCGGAAATGAGTCCAACACTTCAGAAAATGTATTTTGCATGTTTGGTTTTTGTTATGAATATACTGAAATAGCTCCATGCACACGGATAACTTCTTTGGCCCATTTCCATCAACTGTTCTACACTTATTGCCCCCAACCATACACACACACAACATCCTATCCTCACTTTTTAGTGTATTTCACTGTAAAAAACAAATACTTGATGGCTGAAATACTCATTTATTTGGATTATTTTACAAAGCACAGGTGCTGTAACAATACCTGGGCATGAAAGGGTAGGAAGCAAAACTGGATCTTTAAGACTGAATATCCACTCTCTGTCAAGAATGTTCCATAAAATTTTGGGAGGCTCGGTTTACTGGGTTGCAGTAAAATATCTGCCAGTATTTCCACTGTAAAATATATTGTGAAGGAAAGCCAGTTTAAAATCTCTTAATAAAAAAATGACTTTATTCCCAAAGTTTAAAAATAGTTCTGCTAAGTCTTATGATTGAATTCAGAAATGTCCATCAACATATTGGTTATATACCAGACACTTTTTCTCTGAATTTAAAATGGATTTTCCTATGCACAACACACATTCTAAATGCTTACATAATAGCCTTATGTAGTTATTTTGGGGTACTGAATAGAAATAACACTTGACAAAATTCACACATGGTTAATAAATGAGTCACTTTAATATTCACATTAAATATGTAATCTAAAATGGTTTACGTATAAGAGGTAGATATGTTCTCTGTCTTGTGGAATAAAAATTCTACTTTGGTATTTTGATATTTTAAAACACAAATTTATTTTTAACAACTTATCAGAAAATTGTAATAACCAGCAACTCTAAGAGAGGACACAAACATACTGCAATAGAGTTATAATCCCATTTAACCAAAAATTGTACCCAGCTACCTATTAGCAATTGGTATGTACACACATGCAGAAAAGAGTTTCTCAGAAAAAGAAAACAAGTGAATCTGATAAAACAGTGTCACATTCAGTCTCATTTAGTCTTGCAACAATCTGCTATTTACATATGAGAATACATATGAATGTTTCACATTTAAATTATTCAAAATTATTCAAGATAGTTATGTCCAAAGCAGACTTAGACGTTTCAAAGGTCTCTCACAAAAGTGGACAAATAGGCAACAATATGGAAGATGAAATTCAATGTCGATACATTCAAAGTATTGCACATTGGAAATCATAATCCCAACTATACATAAAAAATGACGGGGTCTAAATTAGCTGTTAACACTCAAGAAAGATCTTTGATTCATTATGGACAGTTTTCTGAAAACCCCCTCAAAGCAGAGTGGCAGTCAAAAAAGCTAACAACATTAGGAACCATTAAGAAAGGGAGAGATAATATGATGGAAAATATAATGCCGCTACATAAACCCATGAGATGCCCACACCTGGAATACTGCATGCAGTCCTGGTCATCCCACCTCAAAAAAGATACACTAGAACTGAAAAAAGTATGAAGAAGGGCAACAAAAACAGTTAAGAGTATAGGAACAGCTTTTGTATGAGAAGAGATTAAAAAGACTGGGACTTTTCATCTTGTAAAAGAGATGATAAAGAGGGGATAATGATAGAAGTCTATGAAATCTTGTGTGGAGAAACTGAATAAGGAAGAGTTATTTACAGGCCTGCCAAGAGGGATGGAGGAGTGGGGAGATAAACGAAGCAACTGCACAGGGTCACAAGTGATTTAAAAAGAGCCAGGGGGCCCTAGCCGCTGCCACCAGCAGTGCAGTGGGGCCAAACCAGACTTTCTGCCTGCCCTCACTCCATACCACTCCTGGAAGCAGCCGGCCCATGGCCAGTGGGAATTACAGAAGCGATGCCTGAAGGCAGCGATACACAGAGATCCACTGGCCCACCTACGGAAAAGTCGCTGCTAAATGGCTGTGCTAGTCTCTTTTGGGAGCCACCCAAGGTAAGCACCGACCTCCTGGCCATCTCCTGAACTCCAAACCCCTGCTCCAACCAAGAGTCCACACCCAAACACCCTCCCAAAACCCACACCCTGCTTCCCCTACAGCTCCCTAACTCTATCCCAGAGCCTACACCTCATGCTCCTTCTCACACTCCAAACCCCTGCCCCAGCCTGGTGAAAGTGAGGGTGGGGGAGAGCAAGCAATGGAGAGAGTGGGATAGAGTGAGCAAAGGCGGGGCCTTGGAGAAGGCTCAGGACAGGGTGTGGCCTCAGAGAAGGGGTAGGGAGTGAGGCAAGTGGGTTTGTGTGATTAGACAATTGGCAACCCTACCAAGTGGGCATGAGGAGCTCTGGCCAATCCAAAAGACCACACTCAGAAGTGCAACCAGTCGCTCACTGGATACCAGCCAGCACAGGAGCAGCAGCGCCCAAATGTCAGCTAGACTGCATCCACATGGGCACAGCTTGTGCAAGCATGTGGGGGTCTTTGACTATTTTGCCCTGGGGCCCAGAATTAGTGTTGGTGGATCTGATTATTTACCCATTCACATAAAAAAAGATGTCACCCCATGGAATTAACAGGCAGCAAATTCAAAATAAACCAAAGGAAATCCTTCTTATACAACATACAGTGAGCAAGTAGAATTCCTTGCCAGGGGATGTAGTGCCGGCCAAAACTACCACAGGGTTAAAAAAAACAACATGATAAGTTAATGGAGGGCTATTAGCCAAGATGATCACAGATGCAACCCCATGTTCTGAGTTTCATTAGCCTCTTTTTACCAGAAGCTGGAAATGGACACTCGGAGATGAATCACTCGATGACTGCCTTCTCTTTTCATTTCCTCTGAAGTACTCAGCATTGGCCCCTGTAAGAAGGCAGGATTTGAAGCTAGATTGCTGGACTGACCCACTATGGCCATTCTTATGTTCTTAGATACTGATGACATAAATCCATAACCAATTCTATCCAACAAGTCATCCAGTATTAACCCCTTACATTCAAAAATTCATCAGTTAGTTATTCATGTTATTGGCTAAATTAAAGGAGATAGAACAAACCACATTCATATGAGCAGATGAAGACTCAAGCTGCATCTGACTGAATCGCCCTCTAATAATACGTCTACACTATAAGGTTTTTGCGTAAAAGCAAAAACCTGTGGAGCGTCTATGCCTCAAATGAGCTCTTGCGCAATTAAACGAGCAGTTAAATGGCAGAACAAAGAACTTTTCCCGCCGTAGGTAAACCTCCTTTTCTGAGGCATAACTGCTTTTAGCGCTACAGCTATTGCTCAAGAAGGTAAGTGTGGACGCTTCAGAGGGTTTCTTGTGCAAGAAACCCCTATGGGAAAAAGCACAGGTGCTCTGATGGCCATTCTGTGAATGGCCATCAGAGCTTTCTTGCGCAAGAGTGTCCATACAGTGTGGACACTCTCTTGCGCAAAAGTGCCTCGCAAAAGCATGGCGATGTGATGAGTGGACGTGCTCTTGCACAAGAAGCTTTTGCGCAAAAACTCTTGCACAAAAGGCTTCTTGTGCAAGAAGCATGTAGTGTAGACGTAGCCTTGCAGTATTATCATTAGCCACAAGCAAGTAATGAAGGCCTCAATCCTGTACACACTCAGATACATATTTAAGCAACTAAGTATTACCTTTAATTACTGACTGGTATGTTTTGATTTCAGTAGAGTTACTCTCATACTTAAAATGTAATATTTAAGCCTAAGTGAAAATTTGATATAGTGGTGGCCAAACTGTGGCTTGAGAGTCACATATGGATCTTTTATAAAGTGTGACTCGCGGAGCACATCATTCCTATGTTCCCACTAAGCTGCACAGATGCACAGCTGCATAGCTTCCCATTAAGCCCTGTGCTGGGGCTCAGGGCTGCAGTGGGAAGAAATGCCTCTTCCCAAATTCGGAAGCTGCCACAGCCAGCGGAAAGTTGCCCCTCCCTGCCGGCTCTAGCACAGAGCAGCCACAGGCAGGGGAGAGGAGCGTTTCCTGCCAGCTCCAGCAGAGGGCTGCTATGGCCGAAGCGGTTCTACCCGAGAGCCAGCACGGAAGTGACCAGCGCAGCAGGTCCAGCTTCTCAGCATGTAGGGAGGGAGGCCACAGGGCCCTGAATGCTGTGAAGCCTCATGCTTCCCAGGAGCCAGACCTACTGTCTGCTTCTGGGGCATAGCACAGTGCTCAGGCACCAGGCAGCCTGCCTTAGTGCCACTGACCAGGAGCTACCCAGGTAAAGCCTAGCCCCAATCCACCATCGCATCCTGAGCACCTCCTCAACCTAGAGCCACCTACTGCACCCCAAAACCACATCCCTAACCTCTCCCCAAAGCCCACACCCCTAGTCCAGAGCCTGTACCCCTCCTGTATCCCAACCTCTCACTTCCACCCCCTGCCTGGAATCTCCCCCTACATTCAAACCCCCTCATCCCCAGAGCCCTTGAGCCTCAACCCTCTGTCCCAGCTCTAAGTCCCTCAGCCCCAGCCCCACCCCCAGAATCCCGGGATGGCTCTTGTCTGAGTCGTGTACCAGCGTGCACTTGCTTACTTTCACCTCTGGAATAGACTGTAACTAACATAACATTTTAATTGTCAAAACTGCAGCCACCAAGAATTTGAGAATGGTTGTAGACTATGTCTCTGTGCCAGCTGCTAGTGTGAGTAGCTAATCCATGTCCTGCCCCTTCCTCATTCACTGTAGGTATGAAGTTCAACACAGACTACATTCTGCATACTGCTGCTTGTTCATCTGTCAAGCACTTTCCTAGAACAACACCAACTTAGCACATCCTCACCACCAAACCAAAATGGCCAAGTACAATAGATGCCCCCCACATATGAAAGAAAGGCTTGCGCAACAAGTCTCTGAACCCATTGCATTCCCCACTATCCCACACATACACAAGCAGTCATCAGCTTGAAGTAGAAGTGCAAAGCAAGATGGCTCTGAACTGACAGTGTTTGATATGATGCTCGGATTCAACGTCCATCAGGTCCTGTGATGTAAAAGTAGTTTTCCAGGTAGTTAGCCTCTTTCTCTGCACATGTGTAGCGCATGTTAGCATTATACACATATTAGGCATGTTAATAAGCATGGAACAGCTTTCAGCATGTGCTAGTGAAGTAGCAAAATCTTGTGCAAATAATGTTTTAACTTGATTTCCCTCAAAATCAAATTTGGCGGGCACTATGCAGTCTCTTGGGATAGTTGTTGAATGTCTGATATTTTGGTGCAATGATCTGAGGCCTGGTTTTATCTGTATCTGTCCACAAAAATTGGTGGATTGAATTGTCCAACTGTAAGAAAAGCTGTTTTTCTCCCCAGTGTTATAACTCAGGAACCCCTCAAATTTAGTTCAGTAACAGAATCCCACACCTTGTGAGGCACACCAAAATTGAAGACTATACAAGTAAGTTCATTTTAGAACAATTATAGTCAAGCTTTAAACAGAAAGCTAGTCTTAAACTTAACTACAGCACAGCTCTTGCTCTAACATAATATCAAAGTGTTGGGACAGAAGTATATGAATAGAATCCGTATTGGAATGACTGATGATGCTCTACACAAAATCAGATGGAATTAGACTGTTGGACAATTATTAAGTCAAATTGAAAAAGAACTTTAAATCCCGTGTTCTCTCCTTTCTCGCATCTTCTATATATTTGAGAGAGTTTGTGCATCTGTTTGTCTGTGGTGAAAAACTCCTCTTAAATGGCAAGAGCTGGGATCATCAAATTTGGTATGCAGCTTCCTATTATCATAACATAAAGCAAGGTAAGAGTTTGGTTGTGACAAAACAATGGGATGTGCATGGCATGTGATTGTTTCTTATCAAACAGAAATGGAGGGCTGTGAAACAGGGACATCTATACTCCAGAACGACCAAAGGGGGGCAGCAAGCAAGCACATCCCCGGAAAGCCGCATAGCCTCTGCTGCCTCGGGCTGGTCCCAGAGAACAGCCACCAGCCACTCCTACATCTTCTCCTGAGCCCCCACACACACCTCCCAACCCCTTGCCCTGACTCCTGAAGTCCCAACCCCTGCCCTGAGCCCCTCCTCACTCCCCAACCCTGACTCCTGCACTCCCCACAACCACAGCACCGTGCCCTGAAGTACTCGACCAATGCTGGGTAAATCTAGTACAAGCTGTTCCTCCCTTAACTGGGACTCTCTGGTCCGGCAACATCCGTGGTCTGGCAGGATCAGGGACGTTCCTGGACCACAGAGCCCAGGTACAGGGAGGTAGGATCATGGGGCAGGAGCATGGTGGGGCGGGGGGGAGAAAGGTGACTAAGCTGGGAGCCCCTTGTGGGGGAGGAGGGATGCAGAGGGACAGGCAGCACAGCAGAAAGTTCTGCTCCCTGTGGCCAGCTGCAGTGCCAGGCTAGAGCTCTAGCAGGGTGCAGGACTTCAGCGTGAGCCATGTTGGGAAGGCCCTCCTCTGGTCCAGGAAATCCCCTCGTTTGGAACCAGTCAGGTCCCAAGGGTGCCAGGCGAGGGAGGTCCATCCTGAACCAAAATAATCTACTTTCTAATGGACAGGCATTTTTTAATAGGTTTTCTTCGTCTTTTTCTGAAATGTTGGCAATTTATTACTGTCACATTATATATCATCACTTCCTCTCTTCTCCTTCCAACCTGAATGCTCAGAGGAAGACAAAGTACTCTGGCTGATGGGCTGCTGCAAGTGTAGAGAGAATTAATATAGTAAAGCAGTGGTCACCAACCAGTAGATCAGGATCTCCGGGTAGATCTTGGAGCCTCTGACAGGTGATCTGGACTGGTTTGGCCAGGAAGCTATCAAGCGCCGGCACTTCAGTTGCCTCTCCACCATCGTGCTGCTCCTGCCCTCTGCCTTGGACCTGCCCCATGGGAGCCTCCTGCTTGCTGTGAAGGATGTGGGAGGGAGGGAGGAGGGTCAATGATGTCAGGGTGTCCCTCCTCACCTCACTTCTATACCCGAACTCTACACAGAGAGAAGGGGATAGAGGGAGCTTGACAATGCAAATCTCTGTCACTCTCACACACTGTGTGTTGTTGTCTGTGTCATTCTCACAAACACAAACTATCCTTCACTCATTTCCCAATGCACACATAACTGGGGGGTTGTTGTTACTTCTTTTATTACTTGCAAAGTGGGATATTTTTGGTTTTTGACTGGTCTGTGCATTTTATAATTTTCATTTCTCTCTTATGCTTAAATTTAATTCTTTGAGTAGTGAGTTCTAAAATGCCTAACCTGCCATGTCAGGAGTAATTATTCTGATGGTAACTGCTGCCCCTAGAAGTGGCTGGCATGTTCCTACAGCCCCTGATGAAGGCAGAGCAGGGGGTCTCCACAACCAGCCTGCAGACACTGCTCCTGCAACTCCCATTGATCAATATAACAGGGAAAAACTTCCTAACTGTCAGGGTGGTTAAACACTGAAATAAATTGCCTAGGAAGGTTGTGGAATCTGCATCATTGGAGATATTTAAGAGCAGGTTGTATAGACATGTACAGGAATGGTCTAGGCAGTGTTTGGTCCTGCCAGGAGGTCAGGGGACTGGACTCAATGACCTTTCAAGGTCCCTTCCACTTCTAGTATTCTATGTCTTTGTCATTATCTTTTCAGTTAAATTTATCTATCTGCTTAGGGCCATTAGGTATACAGGAAAAGCATACATCTCCTATAGAGCAACATACATGACAAACTATCAATACTAATCAAATTACATACTACAGAAATTTAACAACCCATAATAATGCTTGGGATTCTCCCTCCCAAGTGAAGGACTCTACACTTGTCCTTTTTGAACTTCATCAGATTTCTTTTGGCCCAATCCTCTAATCTCTCTTAGTCACTCTGGACCCTATCCCTACCCTCCAACATATCTACACCTCTCCCCCTATCTTAGTGTCATCTGCAAACTTGCTAAGGGTACAATCCATCCCCTCATCCAGGTCGTTAATAAAGATGTTGAACAAAACCGGCCCTAGAACCGATAGTTGGGGCACTCCACTAGAAACCAACCGCCAACCTGACATCACTACCCATTGGGCCCTACAGTCTAGCCAGCTTTCTATCCATTTTACAGTCCATTTATCCAATCCATAGTTCCTTAACTTGCTGGCAAGAATATTGTGGGAGACCATATCAAAAGCTTTGCTAAAGTCAAGGTATATCACATCTACTGACTTTCCCATATCCACAGAGCCAGTTACCTCATCATAGAAGCTAGTCAGATTGGTCAGGCACGACTTACTCTTGGTGAATCCATGTTGACTATTCCTGATCACTCTCCCCAGCTTATCACTTACCCAAACAGTTAGATGCAGTTCCCGGACCAGGTCCCAGGGAGCCAGATGCCGCCCTACACTGTGGAACTAGTTAACTCTCCAACTATTAACTGTGGTTTGTAATCAATCCTTTAAATCAGCTTCCAAACCTAATGATTGGAAGATAGCTAACATGATGCTAATATTTAAAAAGGACTAGAGGTGATCCTGGCAATTACAGACAGTCTAACATCAGTACCGGGGAAATTAGTTGAAACTATAGAAAAGAATAAAATTGTCAGACACATGGATGAATATAATTTGTTGGGGGAAAGTCAACATGGTTTCTGTAAAGGGAAATCATGCCTTACTAATCTGCTAGAGTTCTTTAAAGGGGTCAACAAACATGTGGACAAGGGGGATCCAGTGGAAATAGTACACTGAGGGTATGTCTACACCACAGAGTTTTGCTGGGTTTTTTGCCATTTTTCCGACAACTTGGGGAACGTCCACACTGTAATTGCATTTTTCCATGAGAAAATCAAAAGAACAGAGGCATTTTTATGGCATTGGTAATTCTCATTCTACGAGGAAGAAGCCTTTTTGCAAAAGAGCTCTTTTGCTAAAAGGCATGTGGATGGGGAAGAGGGAATTTTTTTGGAAGAAGAGGAAAGAGAAAAAAGCACAGGTGCCCTGATGGCTATTCCATCCATAGTAATCACAGCTTACATGCAAGAGAGCGTCCATTCAGTCTGGACACTCTTTTGAAAAAGAAGATCGCTTTTTCGATGCACTTCTGCAGTGTGGGCGCACTCTTTCGGAAGAAGTTTTTTTGGAAGAACTCTTCTGAAAAAGCTTTGTGACAGGTCCGAGGAGTCCCGCACTCGGGCTGGACTCACCCCTCCTGTGCTCCCGGAGGTTGGGTGAGCCCGATAGCGGTGAGCCGCAGCAGAGAGGCGGCTGGGACAGGGCCTCAGGCACACAGCCAACCCATGGGAAGGGAGGAGATGGGGCACGGCTGAGCATCAGGACACTCCTGACACAGAGCATCAGACCATCCCCAGCGGCGGCGGGTGCTTTCAGAAGAGATGCCTATTGCGGCAAGAAAAAGCATCCCAAGAGCCGGCATGGGGGATGAGCTGCAGGAATCAAGGTCCTGCTGGACACGAGGGCCGGCGAGAGCGGCGAGGTGCAGGACAAGGCCACCACGCAGCTGGAGGAGTAAAGAGACGTTCCACTCCCGGTAGGACCCTGGACGGGGGAACGGCAGAAAGAGATGAGTTGAGGGTAGGAAACAGCCCAGGACAGGGTGGTATTGGCGCCCGTGGGCTGGCGTGTTTTGGGGAGCAGCCCCACCAGCTGTATAGAGGGATTGGACCCCTGCACTTAAGAGTCCTGGACTGGGACCCAGAGGAGAGGGCGGGCCCAGGTCCCCCTAAACCCGTCTTGCACACTCAATACTCCAGAAGGAGAGCAGTCGAGGGGGACATGCCCAAAGGGCAATCGGACCAGGGGACTAGCCACTCTGGAAAGTCAAACAGTGATGCTGTGGACATTCGGCCCCTGCAGACACACTCGCTATAGGGGGTCGGGAAGGTAGACAGACCGGGGTGGCGTGGGAGCTCCAGAGTGGGGGTTTTGACTGAGAGCACTTCTTCCCCTCCTCCTCCAGTAACAAGCTTCTTCCAAAAGAAGCCTGTAGTTTAAATGTACACCTAGATTTCCTGAAAGCCTTTGACAAGGTCCCTTACCAAAGGCTCTTAATTAAGTTGTCATGGGATAAGAGGGAAAGTCCTTTTGTAGACTGATAACTGGTTAAAGGACAGGAAACAAAGGGTAGGAATAAATGGTAAGTTCTCCAAGAGGAGAGTGGGGTTTCCCAAGGTTCTGTCCTGGGACCCATCCTGTTTAACTTATTCATAAATGATCTAGAGAAAGGGGTAAACAGTGAGGTGGCAAGATTTTCAGATGATACCAAACTGCTCAAGATAGTTAAGACCAAACCAGACTGTGAAGAGCTACTATCGGCAGACAGGATATTGGGCTAGATGGACCTTTGGTCTAACCCAGTATGGCTGTTCTTATGTTGCCACTGATACAAAAGCAGCAGCATGGGGTGGCAGGTGGGAGTTGATATGCACAGGGAGCTGGCTTAAAGGCCTGTTCCTGATGAGCCGGCTGCCACCCCACGCTGCTGACTCTGTATGAGAGTCTGAAGCACAGTGGGGCTGCCAGCTCCCAAGACGTGGGGCCGGCAGTCGTGACTGCACTGGCTGCCAGACTCAATCTCAGAATGCCAACATGTAACCATGTAACTGCTAAAATTTTTAACACCTACAAGGTTGCAATAATAACCATTTTTAAACCTCCCTACTGCATTCTCAAGATTTATCCCAGAAATACTCATCTGAAGTTATAATTATGTAATATAAGACATGTAAGAAATAAATAAACTGAAGTGTTATAAACTCTGCATGTAAAATTAACAAAAAAGTTAAGAAACTGTATAAAAATCCTACTGTTCTGGTTCTAAAAAAAGTTAATTCTTAATTGTATTTATAAGATATGGGTTAACAACTCAATATTAAAAATATATAGTTCTTACAGAGTACTTTTCATTGATAGATCTCATTCAGAAAGTCACTATCATTATCCCCATTTCACAGATAGGAAAGCTGAGGCACAGAGAGGCAAAGTGACTTACCTAGGATGTCAGTGGTAAAACTAGGAATAAAACCCAGTTCTCCTGAGCCTCTGTTCAGTGTTTATGCACTAGGTTACACTGCCTCCCCGAAATTACAATACCCAGAAAGCCAACAAGCTGAAGTTATTTCAATAGATTTCAGGATGAAAATATTAATAAAAATGTATGCACTAATTATTCCAATGCAGAAAATTATTCACTCAAACAAAAACAGAAAAAGATATTGTATGTATACAGAAAAACTAAACTGTTTTCATAGCACTGTTCACATAGAGTAAACAAAGTTTTTCTATTTCGGCAAAAAGGGAGTATAAAGAGATATATTATGTTCTAAGTTAAACTTATCTTCAAACCTTTCCAAAACCACTGGGATTAACTCATTTACAAAGAGGAATATAAGTGTTCTGAATACAAAGGTCGGAAACAAACAATAGGATTTATGCCTGGATTAGAAGAGATTCAGTAGGTCTTAATCTTTTCAGATGTGGCTTTAATTCTCATCTACTGTAAGGAATCTCATTTCTACACACCAACATGTAACAACAGAGTGACTGGTTTGTTATGGTTGCTAATCGATGTTTATGGTGAGCACAACCCTCAGACTACTTTGTAATGCAAAGTTGGCATAAGATTTAGCAAGCAGATTGCTATTTCTTTTACAAATATCCTAGTGCTGGCACTTGATTATTACATGAGTAAACTTAAGTCTGACTTCTACATTTTAAAAATCTCCTTATTCTATATATATAGAATGGTTATCTACATGAAGGTGATAACCATGTGATAAACTATGCTCAGCATGCATCTTTGATCCCCTCAACTGCAATCTGCTCATTAACTCACCTCCCCCAAGATTACATATCACTTCACAGATTCACACAGGCACAATTTATAATTATTATACATATAGAAATAGTTTGTATATACAGATTCTTAACTTTTTGTTAATTTTATTTGTATTGTTTATAAAACTTCTATATTTATTTATATACATGGCTTATATTACAATAGTACTTCAGATGAGCATTTCTGGGATAAATCTTGAGTAAGTAAGTTAAAATGCTAATATTTTTCAGACAATTAACATTCAGATCTTGTCTGCTTAAATGTTCTTTTTAAAGCAATTGTGTGTTGTCTATGAAAGGTGCTTATTGATTTTCTATTATGGATACCCTGGCCTCCTTCATGTTTCAGAGCACTACAAATGTGTCTTTTAACAAATTATGTATCAGTCTACCACAAAACTATTGTCTTTCTTTTCTCATAGATTAGAATATTTACCTCCAAAAATCCAATGGGACAAGATGGGCAACATCAAGATATAAGAGCATTTACTTTAACTGCTATTTCCATATAATTGCTTTTTGCCATCATATATAACTATAAAAGCTAGCCAGAACTTTTTTTCCTATACCTTTTTCTCTTTCAGTATGTTAAGTTGCCTTTTACATAGTTTTATAGCAACCATTATAATATTAAAGCTACTTGATTGCATCACTCTAAAGGCTACAGCTTCTTTGGATATTGTTTTTTGGAAGTATATTATTAAAAGGCAACATATACACAGCATGTAAATCCAGTTATAGCTGAACTACCACAGGCAATGAATATGATTGAAACATAAATATAAAACAAACAGCAAAACCCTTGGATCACAACTGACCAAAGCAAAAAAATTACACTTTCCATATAGGAGTTGTGCCTTGAGGATGCCTGAGAGATTCTAGCTGTGACAGGTGATGCTCTATTACTTTAAACAGAACAAAATGGTTAGGCTGATTTCCACAAACCCAGGAGAAATACACAGAGCCAATAAAGGGTGGAATAGAGATCAGATTAACTATACAATTTTAACACATAATTGGAATATAATACCAGGTACCCTGGTGATGATTTGAGACACCGCAGCTCTCATACAACCTTAGCCAGGTTATTCCACAGCAAAAATCAACTTTCTGTGCTGGGGGAGTGTGAGAGATTAGTAGAAGCATGATGTGAACTGGGGATATGACTGGTTAAATGGTTAACATCACCCTTATTGGGTGGCGCATATTTGTTTCGGTTAACCAGAAGGCCCGGCCCAGCAGGAGCAGCCTCCATCTGTGCCGGGCCTGACCAGAGCCCCTACACGTGGCAAGGGTGATGAGTCTCCCATGGATTGAGGTCTGCTGCAGCCCAGCCAAGCTGGAACGGCCCTCTGCCTGACCCCATTTAAGTGGTTAACCTGTTAAACATAATATTTAACCTTTGATTGTGACATTAAAGTAATATCGGTAACTTTTATTTTCTAAATTCTGAGGTTTTCCATATCACAGTACTCCAATTCTTGGAAGTCAGGTTGGGACAGCATGAAGATTAATACATAGCTCATGTAGCTAAAATACAGAAGAGGAATGGTGATGTGCTATCATCAGAATAGTTTTCTGTTTTCCCTAGAACTGCTCATCTTTTCTACATTGCTGTTTCTTCAGTCATTACATTCTAGGTGCCATCCTCTATTATTTGCACAATTATATTTTAACTGCTACAACTAAGTTTGGATGAGGTTTGACAGTCGAAACACTGAGAAATGGGAATTTTCCAATGTGTCTTTCATAACATTTCACGCAAGAAACTGGTAGGTAGGTTTAAGACAACTCTTTAGTAGAGTGATTTACCAATTTTACTAAGACACAAGGGCATGCAGAGCTGATGTCCTGTTAAATAGAGGAGATATCAATTGCATTATGGAAAAAAGCACATGATAGCGTTTTTAATCAGAAGGATTTTCCCCTTCTTTTCCTTCAGACTTTTGTAAATTTCACTCCAGAAAATCTTCTTCCTCACAAATTGCTCTGTTCAGAACAACAATCTCCCTAGTGGAAAAGGACATTGAGAAGACTGAACTACCTGTAGTTACAGCTGCACTCACATCATGCAAATGGCCACTACATACCTGTTAAGTGTGACCAGCTTGCTTGATACACCAGGGACTGAGGAACAACCTCCAGAGTTAAAGCATGAGCTGTTACAGCTTCAGTTAAAGAGCTAAGGTGCTAGATAGGGAGCACAACAACTTAGATCCTCTGTAGGTCAACACAGAGGGGGACCTGTAACTCACACTCACCAGTAGATTACATAAACACAAAGAAATCCAATGCTGTATGTTTAATATTTTAGCAGTACTTTACCAAGCAGTATGAGCTTTCTAAGATCTGCTGCACAACTTGAACATTCAAGAGAAGCTATTTTTAATGTCTTTAGGACTGAACCATGTGGCCCTCCCAGTCACAGCTGCATCTTCCCTGTAATTTGGAAATTGATGGGATTATGGTGGAAACTGTTCCTAAATATGAAAATAGTTTCATTTTTAAGACAAACCTATTTAATCTCTTAAAAAGAGGACAAACTGAACATCCTTTAAGATTATATGTACATATTAAACAGGAAAATGCACACTTTAAAAAGAAACAATATGAGGCATACTGTAGTGACATAAATATAGGAGTGGGATTTGAGAATGCTAACATTACTATCCCAATTTACAAACAATAGCATATTTATTTAAAATTACACTTGCACAAGCTATGCAGAGTGAACTACTAACTGAAGCCTTTAAATGAAGGCCTACACAAAGAAAGGGCTCACATCCAAGTGGCAGAACATTCATATTATTTACTTTTGTTGAGTGCTACTGTTTAATACATTCAATAGAGTACTATCTTTAGTGATTCTTTCACAACTTCTGAGCTTCACTAACCGCACATGAGTAGTCAACAGTCCACAACTATTAACCTGTATTAAAGACAGAAGTGTCAGAAGAAGATATATTTTGCTTGGTGCAAGAAGTGCAAGTTTTCCTCTCATCCAAAGTGAAGAAGTACACAGAATTGTAAAGAACCAAACAGATGGTGCAGAGATCCAGGGAATAAGCAAGCACAGATGAGAAATAGAAGTAAAATAGCAAAGTAAAATACTATAAATTAAAATTCATACCTACATTAGTGGTATATGCATGGGTCTGTGCAAACTTTCAAAACCATTAATGACAGATAGCAATTTGACACAGAACTAAAAGTCATAGGAGTGATGCTTCCTAATCTTTAGGAAAGCTTGATTTTTTTTCTGCTGAAGAGTATTTAAAACTAACACTCCAAAATCATTCACAAAGCGAGGAAGCTCTTGAAATGTTCAACACACAGTAGAAAAGTAGACGTTTCAGAAATTACTTTAACCCTAAAAAGCATATTGTTTTTGAATAGCACCAAATATATTTTCTTCCTCACCTTGGGGCACATGGATAAGAATGTCACACAGCTGTAAGAGAGCACAAAACCTTCGAGTTTGGTAGGAATGAAAATTATATGCTATGCAAAAACTGAGAGAAAGTCTAGGAAGGGAACCAAAAGTCCTATACATATGCAGGGCCAGTACAGCACAAATGGATAAGACATCTGGGCAAAACACTAAAACGTAAACATAGGCTATTCAGACATTACCACATGAGGACTTGCATTAGTCAACTGTGCATACACATAGTGAGAATAAGTTTTTTGCACTAAGTGGTAAAAGAACAATAAACATGCTCTGTTCATGGCCAGATGTGATAGTGAAATTGAGCTTGTTCTGTACAGGTAAGCAGAGCAACGAAGCCACCTTCAAGGAAAAGTTACAAGTCTTTGGTTGAACAGAAAGACGGCACTCCTGGGAAGGCCAGTATCATGGAATGATAATACTCATGCAGCTAACCCAAAAGAAGCCTGATTTTCAACTTTCTTCTATAAGGAATATACTTTAAAAACTCAAGCTTGATGCTGCAGATGGAGCAAATATTCTACCAGAACATACCTTAAGACAGATTCTGGGTTCAGTCAAAACAAGAAGGAGATCTTATGTTATTGAAGCTCCAGGACAGAACCTGCAGCAGAAGTCATTCTCACAGCTGCAATAGCCAAGGAAAAAGGCAGATTATGACTTTTTATTATTATACTACTATGACACAATAAGGTTATACTGAGTTCAACCAGGTATGATGACTGGGAACAAAGCATGCTATAGGCTCATTTTCAAAGAAGGATTAGATTGTACAATACCCAAATGTACCAAGGACAGTTCTCTGTAACACTACATTCAGTAGAACCTCAGAATTAAGAACACCAGAATTAAGAACCTGCCAGTCAACCACACATCTCTTTTGGAACAGAAGTACACCATCAGGTAGCAACACAGACCCAAATAAAAAGCAACTACAATACAGTACTGTGTTAAATGTAAACCACTAAATAAAAAAGGGAAAGCAGCATTTTTCTTCTCCAAAATAAAGTTTCAAAGCTTTACTGAGTCAATGTTCAGATGTAAGCTTTTGAAAGAACAACTATAACATTTTGTTCAGAGTTACAAGTATTTCAGCACTACGAACAATCTCCATTCCCAGGGTGTTCATAACGCCGATGTTCTACTGTGTACAGAACCCATCAGTTTATCCTGAAACACATATATGTAAAAGTACATTTTCTGAGTCTGACAGAGCCAAGTTGAACTAAGACATTTGGAAATGGTGGGTGTAAAAGATAAAGTAAACACAAAGGACAGGGAGGGAAAATAACTTACAATATATAAGCAATCTCTAAACCAGGGATGGGGACATACAAGCCAGCAGGCCAGACCCCCTGTTCCACCAGAGTTAGCACCTGATGGACTCCCACTGCTATATTTACCAGTGCCTCCACAAGTATCAGTGATCGCAACTCCTGTTGGCTACAAATCATCAATCCATGGGTGTCCTGGTCCACACCACCTCCCGCTGCTACCACTGGCCTGGAATGGCAATTCACAGCCAACTGGAGCTGTGATCGCTGATTCCTGATCCACATGTATCAGTCTTAGGAATGTATACAGACCACCTATTACCCTCCAGGACACAAGAACCATAGCCTTAAAAAAGGTGATTTTATTAACAAAACAAAAAGAAATACTTGATAAAGCATACTTGGTTGCTTGGGGTGTCAAAGTAACTGAGAAAAAACAATTTAAAAAAACCACAGAAATTCCATCCCTGGGATATAGCTTAAAGTACAGTGTATGGGTGGGGCACATGGACTTAGCACAGAGAAGCTTAACCCAACAACTAAACAAAGAAAATAACCTGATCATGTCTAAATTGACATTTCCCATCTACTCACAGAGCCATGCTACAAGGTCCAGTTCATTTCCATGCCCAGTATTCTTTGTAGGCATGGTAGTTCTGCCTCGTTCAATTCTTCTTGTTCCCCCAACTCCTGACTTAAAACTTAACCAAAGAAAAAAAAACATAGGATTTCTTTCATTTCAAATCTCAACACCTTCCCCCATTTGCTCTCTTGGCTCCCTGACAGTATCTCCTAGCTACCTGAGTTTAATCGTTTGGTTATTGAATGCTGGGATCTTCAGAAAAGGCCAGCATTCCTCCTATCCATCAGAATTACTATCCTGGTAAAATATGTGTGGTAACACGGTGCGTAACTTTGTGAATTTCTACTGTATAACATTTCTGAGACATGTTCCAAGTTTAGAAAAGTAGGTGCAAACCAGTCTTCAAAGACGAAAGGCAAACTGATGCCTCAGCCAGATGTCAACAAAATCAAATGGATTGTCACCCTGCCAATGGCAGGCCCCATGGGACTGGAGAAGCCCACCACTGGTTAATCATAACCAATAAGCATCACCCAGTAAGGGTAATGCTTACAGGTTAACCCGTTAACAACCCTATTACTATACCCATCAAAGTTGAACCTTGCTTGTCCAGCACCCTCGGGACATGAGCAGTCCTGAACAAGGAATTTTGCCAGACCAGGGGAGGTCAATTCCTACCCCTCTGCTGATGAATTCTGCCCCTTCCTCCCTCACTCCTGGTCCACCAGTCAACCCCCACCCCTTCAGCCAGGCTCCCAACCGCCAGCCTCTGGGGCTCTCTGGTCCAGCAACATCTGCAGTCCTGCCAGACCACAGATGTTGCTGGACCAGAAACATTCAATCTGTAATAGTAACTTGTTGTGGAAATTAGTTTAAGGAATTTGGTGAAGGAATACCTGCCAAAGACCAATTAGAGTAAAAGGCGTCATGTTGGATTAGGCAAAGGAAATAGTGAGTTAAGTAACTTTTGTGGTGGGGTAGTTGTATCCTTGCCATGATAGGTAAAGGAACTTTATGGGCCCGCAAGAAACTTGGCCATACCCATGAGAAGTGAACATGCAACTAACTAAAATCATGCCAGACCACATACGTTGCCGGACCTGAAAGTGTCAGACTAGAAAGGTGCAACCTGTAACAATCTCAGGATGATAAACGTGCAATAGCACTTTTTCTGGCCAACACAGATCAATAAACTTTTGACAGTCTTTTTCCTTCCCTTCACCATCCATGTCATTCACATTATATTAGTTGCTAATATAACCACATTTTCTGACAAAGTAAAAACACCTTAACCTTTACATTTCAGATGCTAACATTACTCACATATACATGCACACCTACATGGACTTCTTCCTACAAGCATATGCTTCATACACTGTGAAAGGTTTCATTTACTTTAATAGTGCTACTGACATTGCATAAAATTGAAAGCACATAAATCGTTACAGGGTCGGGGGCACTGGCACCAATCTTACAGCGAGACTCACACACTTCCTTTCTACATTCATGCATAGCTCCACTGACTTCAGTGAGACACTGTATGGCCACAAAAATCTGACTTTCCTGCGGGATCAGGATCTAATCTAGGGAGACACATACAGCTGGTCCCCGAGTTACGAACGCATCGATTTATGACCGTTCGTATTTACGACCAGCCTCCTATACAGCCGGAACCCGAGTTACGAACAAAATTCGCACTTATAAACAGCGTGGCCGTACATCAGTGAATGTAATCCGACTTACGAAAAAATCGAGTTACGACCAAGTGCTTGGAACGTAACTCATTAGTAAATCGAGGACCGGCTGTATGAGCAATCCTATAGCTAAAGTCAATACCACAGAAAAGGGACAATGGAGTTATACACTCTATTATGGCAACCAAAAAGGAAGAATTAACTTAATTTGAATTGCATCTCCTGGAGTCCAGTGAAATGCCTCATGTTACAAATTATGGACATCTTTCATAAAGCAGAGTACTTGCCTGGTAGATAGTAGGTACCTACTTTACAGGCAAAAAAATACTTGAGACAGCGTGATGTTTCAGTATAACAGTCATTTCCATGAGATTTCCTTCTTAACCTTAACAAGCAAGTTATAATTTCCTGTAATATCAAAAGTAAGCAAACGCTTAACATTTAAACAAGTTACAGTGCTAAACCCTTCCAAAAATGACAAGCACATGGTAAGGTAACAAGGAAACACACTCTTAATTAAAAAAAAACACACACACACCTTATTTCAAGCTCTTGAGCATAAAATGGTTCAGAATAAAAAAAAACACGGAAAAATAAGGAGTTGAAGGGACACTTATTCCACAGAAGGCTGAATTGTTCTTTGCTATACTAGTTTTTATTATACACTACGTCTAGATGCTCTATCGACAGAAAGATGAAGATTAGGCACAACGAAATTGCTAATGAAGCAGGAATTTAAATATCCCGTGCTTCATTAGCATAAACAGGGCCACCACTTTTTTTCGAAATGGAGTTTTTTCGGAAAAAACGGCAGTCTAGACGCGGATCCGTCGAAAATAAACCCATTTTCGACAGATCCTGTAAACCGCATTTTTTGAGGAATACAGGATCTGTCGAAAAAGGATTTATTTGACAGATCCTCGTCTAGACTGCTGGGTTGTTTTTTTTAAAACTCCATTTAGAAAAAAAGCGGCAATCATGTTTGCGCTAAATGAAGTGCAGGATATTTAAATCCTTGCTTCAGTAGTTATTTCGATGTGCCTAATCTACATCTCTCTGTTGACAGAGAGATGCAGTCTAGACGTAGCCATAGAGTCTTCATTTCTTTCTTAATTGAAAGAATCTCACAATTCTTGTGTGATCAGCTACAAGATGTTGACACCATAGTTACTGCTGCTAGTGTGCTTTCCGTGTGTATACTTAGTACAGTCACCAGCTTCAAATATTTGGATGCTAACTTTTTGATAAACAGAAGAAAACATTTAATTTATCAGAGGGGTAGATATGTTAGTTTGTGTCCACAGAAACAAGGACTCCTGTGGCACCTTAAAGACTAAGGCCTCAATCCTACATATACTTTCAAGGAGTACATTTACTCATACAAATAATATTGTGCATAATGAGGCTACTCACGTGAATAATGTTATGCCATGTAGGATGGCGCTCTGACTGAAAATCCTGCCAGTTAAAATACTTTATAAATTACTCTAATCTAAAAAGATGTAATCCATCAGCTCCAAAACTGCTTTTCTTCAACCATTCCCTTCCCTAAATCTATCTTCTCCGTGTGAAAAACAGATGACCTTTTCAACATCTCCTGAAGAACAACAAACTGGGGCTTTGCTAGACCATGGGAATGAATTAAAACAATTTAATGTCTATTTCTCTTTCAAATGAAGTTAGATGTTACAGTTACTGAATATAACTGTTTTAAGATTTTTATGCAGGTTCTTACTAAAAGCGTAATGTGTCAGACATCAGAACAAATTTAAATTAGTAGTCCTTCTTTAAGCAACATACTACTACTGTGAAATAACATTTCAGACACAAAATACTGCACACTGGGATACTTCAAACATATTAAATAAATATGCTAGTCTGGGCACAAAACTATGAACAATGGACGCAATGATGTGGGTGCAGTTCATTATTTCCAGTCCAATAAGTTATGAATGGTCAAAAGGATAAAAGTACTTCGCATCTGCCTTCTGCTTCAGTCTAGCTTTGAAAATAAACACTGTAATATTAAACAAAAGGATGTTTCCCTATTGAATTTAATTAAATAAGTGTGTATATCAAAGCAAATAACCTCTAAATCTAAGCTGACACATTTAAAGTATTTGGAAACCATGTTTACTAAATACACTGTAATAAACAAAATGGAAAAGTTCACCATATTTGAGGAAACTTTATATGATTTACACCAAGACTTGAGACCATCAACTTAAAAAACAAACATGCCCCTGATCTAGTGTGAAATTATTTTACCTATTATACCTAAGATCATTATAATGAAAAAAATAGAAATTGCTTCTGTACTATTTCATTTTGTGTATCTGACAGCATCCTGTTTCATCATTTTCACTGTTTCCCATGATACAGTCAATGTAACCTGTTTGTGTGTGTCTTTCACACTCTACTAGAGAGAAAAAAATTGGTTTGAAAATGTGACTGCCAATTTAGGTGGGTTTACCAGTACAGCAGGGGGAAGGAACAAAGGACAAATATAGTCACTTTGTGATTACATTTCAGGTTAGCTAATTCCAAATGAAAAGCAAACCAAGGAATTCAGTGTCATCTTTACAAAGTTTGTCACTTTTCATAACTTCCTGGGACAAATATTTCTGCCTAGCATTCTACACACTTTAACTAGTGGGTGATTTTACAACTACAGAGCTCAGAAAGACTGTTGACAGGGAGCGATTCAATTAGCCTCATTTTACACAGAGGTCACCTGCCAATTCCCAAGGCTGAAATTCTGCACCAGCTCATTCCAGCGACCCCCGTCTACCCTCATCCATTTATACTACACAGACTGGCGCCTGCCACTTATCATCACTTCCGTTTTCACGCAGTTCAATTTGTCCCCCAAATGGTTCTTAAAAGCCAAATGCTTCACGAGCGCTAAAAAGCTTTGTTTGGCCTGTTGACATCGTTTGATGGGGAATTAGGGCACTAGATCTTTGTGGTTTACCCTCCCGATCATGTTATCGCCCAGCTGCAGAAAATTCGCTCCCTATCCTCTGGAGAGACCAGCTGCCCCGCATTAAACTGCCACATAATACGTGACAAGTGTGTCAGCTCGCAAGGTCAAAGCCTGCATCAAATGGTACAGCACTCAGGGAGACGGAAGGCGACTGGATTGCTGGCCATGGCCTGCCTGGGAAGGAGCGCTGCCCACTGGCTGGGTTCCCGGGTTGTAGAGTGGAAACTTTCCGCCAGCGGGGCTGTTGCAGGGAGTTGTTGTGCCAGCCACCTAGGAGCCCCCAACCCCACCAGTCTCCTCCTGTCCCCTCCCCTCCCAAACGCAATGCTGGCTTGGGAACCGGTCCCTGCCCGCATGGCGACTAAGAGAGCAGCGAGTCAGCCGGCGTCCCGAGCTAGACTTGGCCCAACTAGTGCATGGGGCCAGGCGGGGAGAACGGGGCCAGCTGGAGCAGGGGAGACGAGCGGCTCTCTCCGCAATCGTTGCCTTCCCCACGGAGCCGAGCCCCCCGGGCGGTGGGGTCACGCTGGGCAGCAGGGAAGTTCACAAGGCGCCAGAGGGCGGGCGCCGGGCGCGGTGCAGAGTCTGGGGCGGGAGCTCCGCCTTTGGGTCCCCTCTTACCTTTTGATCCACTATGGAGCAAGCCATTTCCCGGACGTGCGCCAGGCTGAATTCCCCCGACGAGTCCTGCAGCAGCAGCACCGGCTCCCGGCTCAGCCCGATCTGGAGGTGAAAGGAGATGCCGCCGCCGGGAGCAGCCCCCGCCGCCGGCTGCAAAGGGCTGGGCGGCCGGATCACCGGAGGGGCGCTCATGGAAAACTTCCCGCGGGCGCAGGAGCGGCGGGAGAGGCGGGGAGAGGCAGAGAGACAGCGGCGTGAAAAGTTGGTGGGAGCCCCGGCGCGGTGCAGATCCCCCCGCCGAGTGCCTGGAAAGCCCCGGCGCCGCTCCCGGGTGAAAATGGCGGGGGGAGGGGGAAGATGCAGACAGGAAAAGGCGGCGAGACGCCCGGAGCGAGGGGGAAGCCCAGCCCCGCCGAGGTGCCGCCGCCGCTGCTGGCTCCGGCTGCGGACTGAAGGCGGCGGTCAGCGCGCCGCACGCTGCGAGCCCAGGGGGAGGGTGGAGGCAGCGCAGCCATGAGCCACCACACGGCGGCCGGCGGAGCAGCAGCCGGCCAGGCACCCAAGTGTCCGGAGGGAGCCGAGGTGCCCGCCTCCCTCTAGCCGCGCTCACCCGCCCCTCGCGGCGTGGAGGGGCCCACTTGGGCCACTTCCTTTCTCCCTGCAAGAGACCCAAGCCCCTAACCCCACCCTGCGGCGCCCGCCTTCTTCCTTCGCGCCCGTGACACCTGGCGCCCGCACCTCCCGCCTGGCCCCGGGCTCTCAGCCCCCGCCAGGGGCTCCTCTTCGAGCATCCCCAGCCTGGGCGCAGGTGGTACCTTCAGAGCCGCCTTCATCCTGCCCTGGGCAGAGGTGACGCCGCCCGGAGGCAGAGCGCGAGCAACGTCGGCGAAGCTGGGGGGTCCTGCGGCAGCGGGCGAGCTCTCTGGGGCTAAGAGGACGTGCGGGGGGGGGGGGGAGCGCCAGCTTTCGCCTGCGCGGGAGCGGAGGTTTGTATGGAAGTAGGAGCTCAACCCTGTCACCAGCGCCTACCGCCTCTTGCACGCGTTCCCTTCCAGCGGAGCGGTGCGTGGTGCCATCCCCCCAGGAGCCTGTCACACGCTGGCGGGGGAGGGGAGATGCCTGGTCTCCGCTGTGCCACTTGTTCAGGGTGCTCCTCCTCGGTGATTTATTTGTAGGTGGGGGGCATGGATCCATCCCATTCTCCTACCTAAAATAACTTCCCTCTAGAGAAGTACGGGCTGCGTTATTAGTTGCTAAGTGGGAGCTCTCTGAGACTCAGGCAGGCTTCAAGCATGGTGCCACTTAACCTGAACCACTAAACTCCCCTTGCAAATCAGTGAAATCCTTGATGGGAGTGAAGTTTAAATAACCTGAATACCAAAGGAATGTCTCTTCAATTTATTTTGTAAATAAATTCCCAACTGTACAGCTAAATTATGTTCTGTTTCTAACTGGATTCAGGAAATATTTGCCTTCATCTGCAGTTCAAGAACTGGGTTTTTATTTCCACTGAAGTAGGAATTTTACACACACACACACATATACACACCAACCACTGCTGCTGCTTTGTTGACTGTAATTTGGAATCATAGTATTCCTTGCCAGATTTTTTCAAATTATTTCCATTTTTAGTTTGGTCTTCTACATAATGCCGTGCACCTTCAGAGTATCTGTACATGACTATCTTAGCATGTTTATCAATCACTTTACTTGGTTGCAAATATTTCTTCTTGCATTTAACAGCTAAGTTTTGCATTTTGGTTTTAAATAACCATTTCCAAACATATTCTTCTATTTTGACTTTACTGCTGCAAAACACACATCATGCCCGTGCTACAACCACAGCTTTGCTTCTAGTTCTATAAGTTGCATATATATAAGTTGTTCTTCCACTTTTTTGCACTAGCTACCCTGAGCACATCATTGTGAGATATAGTGTTAATATTTTATAACAGTCCTTGATGTCTTATTTTATTGTCCTCCTATCCAGAATGTGATCACTTTGGAAAAAGCAGTTTATTTGCAGTCCCCTCTATAGCTAATCAAAACTAGTCTTGGGGATCAATACAGGAATATTATAGCCAAAGGATACTCTAGTATTAGTGTAGGCACCATTTTAGTTGCCTAGGAACTGTCCTTGAATCTTTTTGATCCATCAAGTTCTTGTGCTATCACAAATCCTTGATATTTGTTTTACAATAGTGCCTAGAAACTTCCATATCATATCTGGGTTATCTACTTCAAACAGTATACAGGGATTCCACTTTTAATACCAAATATAATAACAAACCCAACACCTTCCTAGCATTTTCTTGATCCCTACTAATTATTCCTGTTTCAGAGTTTCACTTTTCTAGAAGTCATGTATTTTTGGTGCTAGCCTTCTAAATTTGACCCTAGTGTAACTATGGAAACTGTTTCTTCAGAGGTTAAAAAAAAGACTTCTGCCCATTTGCTAAGCACTAGCTAGCAGATCACTGTGGCCTGCCAGTCAGCTTCCCAATGGACAAGAATTCAGTATGGCAATATGGGAGTGTTTTCTAAGTGTAATGTATTTTATTTAGATATATATAAACCAGTCCTAGAACAAAATGGTCACAAATAGCAAACAGGTAATGTTTCAGGAATCTCAACTTAAAACTTGACCTCAAGAATTTGTTCCAGTCACAGATCAAGGCAGAGTGTGAACTTCTGTTCAAACAGTGCTTGACACAAAATTTAGCATAACAAACTTAACAGCATCATCCAGTTTATCTTCCCAAAACTGAATATTTTGCTCACACTCTAAAGGTGCATCTGTCTTTACAGAAGTGTGTGAATACATACACTGTGCATACCTCACTAGCACAGGTATAAATAGCAGCATAGGCAATAGGGATATTAAACTGTGTTTAAGTATCTGTGTAACCACTGGAAATTTCAGTGGTTACACAGTTACAAGTGGAGCAGCAGGAGGTCTGTGGGGGCCTGCTTTTAAGCCAGCTCCTACTGGCTCTGTGCTCCCGCAGCGCACTTCTGCCTCTGATACTTTTAGGCCAATTCCCCTTGCTTACCAGGAACCTGCATGTACCCATGAAGGTTAACTGAGGAGCCCAGGCTCATCGGTTAACCATGTACACGGTTACAATTTCACATCTGTAGTAGGCAGTGAGGCATAGGTTTTGATGAGAAGAGTACCCTGCACACCAGAACCTCTAGCATAAGCTCTGTATGCAGCTCCCTACATATCCAAGGAGTGCCTTCCATGACTATTAGCAAGGTAGTGTCCTTGTGTCTCCCCATTGTCAGAGTCTTTTCCCACTGCAGTGAAATGCTGTGACAGAATGGAGCCACCAGAGCCTTTCCCTACCATATGTAGAGATGCATCATGAGAAAGGCCTGGGCACAGTTTGTGTTCCACTACAGCATGTAGCTACATATGGAGTGCTATTACCCTTCGCCCCTTAAAAAAAGAATTTGGGCAATTATGTATAGCATTGCCACCTGGTGACACCTGACATATATTGTTGGAAAAATGACACATTTTCATAGGAGCATTTTGCTAAACAGCAGTGAAACATTCTTATCTTTGCAACATGTGTATCCTATTGTGCAAGGGCTTTTAATGTTTTTTGGGGTTTTTTGTTTGTTTTTGTTTTGTTTTGTTTTTTATCCCCATTGAAATGTATAGTGCATCAGCTGTGTTGAGAAAGATTCAATGGCAGGAGCATCTCATTTCCTGTTGCTTAAGCCAGGGGTAGATTGTTTCTTTACTTTTTTCTTCTCCCGGGTCTTTTAATGGGATGAGATAGAAGGCTGCTAGATCATCAGTTTTTCTTCCACCCCTCACATATGTGGTCAGGCTAATAGGGACCAATATTCCCTGTAAGCTGTGTGCTTGTGTGGCCACTCAGGAGAAATTCAAAATGCCATCCAGCTGATTAGCAGAGCACCCACAGATAGTTTTTTTGTTTCTACTGGTGGGCACATTCACACAGTCCTCAGTGCACATAATTTATTCTGCACATGGAGGGAAAGGATTTGAGGGAACATTGATAGGCTCTCCTTTTTCTTGTTTTCCTGAAGGGAGTGGAGTTCTTACATGCATTGCCTGGCTGGGAGAGAAATGATTTAACATAATTTCTTTGCTAGTCTTCCTGTCAATTCCATTTTTGCCTCTGCTGAGCTGTAAAGACTGTTCTGTACAAAACAGTAGCCCTGCGTGGAGAAGGAAACTGTCAAGACAATATTGGAGACAATGGCAGCAGCTTATCCTTGAACATTAACCTCTGCCACCTACGACAGAACAAAAGTTGAGAGTGACAAAGATGCTGTTATCACATCCACTGAAATGACTTCCATGCTTGCATTGCTGCTACTAGCTTTGTTCTGTTTTTCAAGCCTTCACTCTTTTCAGTCTAGCTATTTAAAGTACATAGCTCATGAAAAAGAAACATAAAATCCCTAACATCTTTGTCTATCATGACAAAATGATGTACATTTATTGACACTTTTCTTTGGATGATAACATATTTCCATGCCCAAATGAGCTTAAATTACAAGGGCCTGATCCGTCTGTATTGAAATCAAAAGGAATTTAACCATGAACTTCAATGAACTGGGATAGAGTTGATAATGTTTATCATGGAACTCTGCAAACTAGGCTCAATTTATTCTTTTCTATTGCTCTGTGCCCCATGCCATGAATATCTTCATGCAATATCCTGCCACGGAGACCAAGCAGCAGATTAAAGTGCTGCCTTGCAACAGTTAGAATCCCTTGTGGGCTAGTTGCTCCTCTACCATAGTTTTGTCACCTGCTGACAATATAATTTGGGGGCTTCTCCATGGAGCTGGGAGCACTCATGCATGGGTGGTAGGGTTTACTGATACCATTGACACCTGTACCTTTTGTGTCAAGAGGGAGAACCTGGTGTTTACCCACATGCAATATGCAAGGTTGTACTCCCTCTTCCAGAACTTCTTTTATGGCTCCACAAAGTCTAAACACCTCCTCAACAACCTCCTGATACTGACCCAGTAGGTATCAATTAGCCCAGGAGAAAGAAATGGGATATAGTGTGAAGTGGTCTACAACTGCGGGACCTTTCTCTTGTCCTCCAACAGTTTACATCTATGGATAGGATGCCATTTCAGGAGATCGGGGTCAGGAGGGTACGCAGCAGCCATGTGTGCCAGGATGCTGCTTGCTTTTCTTTCCATTCCCCTGACTATCAGGGAGTGAGGGGAAACTACTTGGCTTGTGTTCATGCCTCTGTGATGGCGCGTTGGGGTTTCCCCTCTCTTGCACCCCTGTAGTAGCACAAACAGACTCTGCCAGCCAGTAGGATTGAGGGAGTTTATTGCTTCTCCAAGATACAGCACAGCACAAATGTAATCTGGTTACAGGAACTGGGACTAGGAGACCTCAGCCCCCCCACCCCCCCCCCCGAGATGGGGTGTGTCTGGGCCCTACAATCCCCCTCCCTAGCCCCTTCTCCCCTGCTTCCCAGACAGAAACTAAAACTCTCTTCCAGCCCTGCCCCCAGCCAGGGGTTGGACCCCACCTTCCTCCCTTTGTCTCTCTCCCTGGAAGGCAACTGGTTAGACAGGTTGTGAGACCCTTGCCTAGTGACTCATCCGCTGTCCTGCTGGGCCATGCTACAAATAGCCGCCAGTGGAGGTCACCCACATCCCACTGCCCAAGCCCGGCAACCAGCAAGGCACCACCACCACACCACACTGGGTTACAGAGCAGACAGCATGCCCCCACTATGTCACAGCCTCTCCCTCCTGGCTGGTGAGGGGAGGAGCAGAGAAGTAATTCACAACATCTGTGTCATTTCCCCTTGCTTCCTGATAGTCAGGGGACACATGACTGCTGCCTCCCTTTCCCCCCCTCCCTCATCCCCAAAATAGTGCCCTTAGGTAGTAGAGAAGACTGCCATCTTGCACTCCTCAGATGATGAGTATTGTTTGGGATTCTCTGCTCAGTGTCTCCCACTGGACCCATGTTTTGACTCTATGACCTGAAACTCCATCCCTGTTTATTTTTATTTATTTGTTTGTTTGTTTGTTTTCCCCTAACCTCCTAATATTTCTTGGTTGTTTCTTGGTTCTACAACAACTCCCTCATCTAAGGTTTCATTCTTTTGTGATTTGGTAGGTAAAGCATTCCAACATCATTACAGCTTAATTAGCTGGCTAAGCATATGAACAAACTGTCAATATAATAAAACTTCATCCAGTTTCAAAGATGTCTGACATGAACAACAGAAATTTGTTATAAAGGGTTAGGCTCCATTGAGAAGTTAAAAATACAAGATATAAAATGCCTTTGAATATATTCCTAGTTCCTAGTCATGGCCTCCAAGTAAATTGTAATGTGTGGAGAGGGCTATTTGCCAGATACAGATATCTAAACAAAAACTTTGGAGCAATTTCAAAACAAACACTTATGGTATGAGTATTCAAAATGGATTTATAGTTTCTTGCTATTGCTGTAACTTGGAAAAATGTGCTATGCCCAGCTACAGGCATCTAAATTGTTCCTTTTCCAAGGTTATTTATTTCCAGGATCATTGCTGTCACTGAAAATTTTACTGCTTCCAATCTTGTCAAAATCCCCCATGTTAATTGGAAGCAGTTATGTCTTGTGTAATAATCTTAACCCTACATTGTACTGTGGATTTTAACTTACAGCTATCACAGAGATGTCTGGAAAATCTTGTTATTCTGATTTTATTGGTAGTTGCCAGTAATGATCAACACTAGATTTCAGACAGACTGACAACACCTCCTACTTACCATTACAAGGCCCTGTTTTCAGTTGCTTATAACTTTACCAAACTTTAATTGCACAACAATTGCTTCTAGTGAGTTTTCCATGTCCAGTATCTATCTGCCTGTGACTGATTTTTTTTAAAAGAGCAGCATCCAGGCAGCATGGAGGAGACAGCTACCTACTTCAAATGCAGAGGGGTCAAAAGTTGGAAGAGTGGAGGGAGAGAAGTAAATTGGAATAAGGAGTGAAACTGGAACTTTTCAGGGAGAGACTGGCACTAGTTAAGAAAGAAGACTGGGAACTGGAGGAGGAAAGAGAGGTTTATAACTAGTCAGGCAGGTTCTCGGATCCAGTGAGAAAAATGGGGCAGCCACTTGACTGGGAGTAGGGAAACACTAAGGGTACGTCTAGACTACAGGGTTTTGTCGACAGAAGCTGTCCAAAACCCCACCTCACGGGGATGAAGTCTGGAACCTTGAGTCCTGCTACCTGGGACTGAAGCCAAAGCCTGAGCAACTTAGCTACATGGCGATCCTTGTGACATGGCGCCCCACCCAGGCAATTGCTGTGCTTGTCTAATGCCAACCCTGACTTCTATATGCAGAAAAACAGTTGTTGTGGCAAAGGAGAGCTATAGAGTTATTATAGCATGGGAGATGGGAACACTCAGAAAATAAAAGGTTGAGAACCCCTGTTCTAGAATACCCAGAGAAGGAAATGCCCAGCCCAGTTTATTTGTGCTGCTTCCCTGTGTTTTGTTTATGGACAACTCCAGGAAGGAAGAGTCTTGGAACAGATCTGGCCAGAGGGCCAAGGCATTAAAGGAGTCAAATGCTGTCCCAAGAAGGAGAGTTACTACGTCACAAGGGGTGCCAAATGGTAATCTGACCCCTTCACAACTCCCAGTGGGTATGTCTACACTACAAAGTTAGTTCGAACCAACGTCTGTTAGTTCGAACTAACTTTCATAGGCGCTACACTAGCACTCCGTTAGTTCGAATTTAATTCAAACTAACGGAGCGCTTAGTTCGAACTAGGTAATCCTCATTCCACGAGGATTAAGCCTAGTTCGAACTTACTAGTTCGAATTAAGGGCTGTGTAGACCCTTAATTCGAACTAGTGGGAGGCTAGCCCTCCCCAGGTTTCCCTGGTGGCCACTCTGGCCAACACCAGGGAAACTCTACTGCCCCCCTCCCAGCCCCGGACCCCTTAAAGGGGCACGGGCTGGCTACGGTGCCCGTGCCAGGTGCAAGCCTGCCAGCACCCAGCCAGCAGACGCTGCACCTGGCATGGCTCGAGCCACCCACCCGATGCCCCCCAGCCCTCCCCCTCTTCCCGGGACCAGGCTGGCGGCTCCCGGGAGCTTGCCCGGGACCGCAGAGGCGGGCACCCCCCTGGGCTAGTGCAGACATCATGGACCTTGTCCACGATCTCCGCACTAGGCACAGGAAAGTGGCCAGCTAGGGCAGGAGAGCTGCCAGCCTGGCCACCCAGGAGCAGGTGTGCATGAAAATCAAGGGGGTCCACTGAGACCCCCGACCCTGAGCCCTTAGCTTACAATGGCCGTCCTGGGTCAGACCAAAGGTCCATCTATCCCAGTAGCCTGTCTGCCAACAGCGGCCAACCCTAGGGATCCTGGAGGGGATGGACCGAAGACAGTGACCAAGCCATTTGTCTCGTGCCATCCCTCTCCAGCCTTCCACAAACCTTAGGCAGGGACACCACTCCTACCCCCTGGCTAATACCACTCCATGGACCCAGCCTCCATGACTTGATCTCACTTCCCTTTAAACTCTGTTCTAATTCTAGCCTTCTAAGCCTCCTGCAGCAAGGAGTTCCACAGGTTGACTCTTTGCTTTGTGAAGAACAAACTTTCTGTTACTAGTTTGAAGACTGCTACCCATTCCTTTCCTTTGGTGTCCTATAGTCCTTCTTTATGGGAACTCATGAAGAACTTTTCTGTATGCACCCTCTCCACCCAACTCCTGCTTTTAGAGACTTCTATCCTGTCCCCCCTTCGTCTCCTCTTTTCTAAGCTGAAAAGTCCCAGTTTCTTTAGCCTCTCTTCAAATGGGACCTGTTCCCAACCCCTGATCATGTTAGTTGCCCTCCCCTCTCCCACCTCCTTTTCCCAGTCTCCCCCAGTTTTGTTCAATAAAGACAGATTCCATTTTTGAACACAATTGTCCTTTATTTTGTACATCAAGAAAAGGGGCTGGGGAAGGGTAAGTGGAAGGAAGTGAGGGAGGAATGGGGCACGAGCCCCCGATGGGGAGGACTAGGCTGGCTCTGCGGGCTTCTGGGGGTGGAAGCTCTCCTGCAGCCCCCTGATTGCCCCCTCTCCCCAGATGGCAGCCTGCGGCAAGTGCAGCCGGGCTGATGGCCGAGTGGTGTGATGTGCCCAGTGTGGGTACTCCGGGCACTCCAAGCCAGGACTGCTTTGCAAGTGGGGCACCCCTAAGAACTGTCTGTACGGGGTGGGGGTCGGGACCTTTTAAGCGCTGCCCTCTGCTAACCTGAGACAGCATCTCCACGCTCTAAGTCCTCCTCTTATGCCTTGCCGGCACTGCTTCCGGCCATCCTTAAGCCCGGTTCAGGGTCCACTTAATGTGGACATGCTAGTTCAAATTAGCAAAACGCTAATTCGAACTAGTTTTTAGTTCTAGACGTGTTAGTTCGAATTAGTTTAGTTCGAATTAGCGCCGTAGTGTAGACGTACCCTGTGATAGACTATGAATGTCGGACCATAGCAGGATGGTAAGAAGTCACCCAGAGAAGGCAGCCTTCAGGTGCTCCTGGGTGTCAAACTCCTGTGTTGCCTTCACACGGCGCTGTGCCAGAGCCTAGTGCAGTGGGAGACCCTGGGTTCCTGTACAAAAACTTCCCTCTCCAGGTTGAGGGGCCTCAGCCCTGACCTCTAAACAATGTTTCACAGGAGTGAAGGCCATCACAGGGAGCAATAGGCATAATGCCTATCCTTGGAGCATCTTTCTCTTTGGGAATCTACTAGATCTGTGATTCATTTGTTCTAATATGACAACATATTATAATTTGTAATATATTTATTTTATTGTTTATATAGACTTTCCGAGTGTATAAGGGCCCATAAAGATGAATATAAAATGTCTTTCAGAGTAAGGTTAAAATATTTAAATAAATTTTGACCCATTAATTTGCTTTTGGCAAAGATAAATCACTAGAACTGTAATGTGGTCACATTTGTTTGCAACTTTATATCCTCAATGTGACCTATCTAATTGCAAATACCTTGTTTGCTTATGAGCAGCTTATTCACAATCTACATACTATCCACATTTGCATAAACTATTCAGTGAATTCTTATTAATATATACATGGGGAGAAGGTATTTGTTCTTAGGAAATTTATGAACAGAAAGTGGAAACTTTTAATTAGTAAATTACTCCTCTATGGGGAGGTGTGGAGTTTCAGGGCCTTCTCCCTCAGCAGGGTGAGCCGGCAATCATGGCTCCAGCCCTTTGGAGGGGAGAGGCCTTGGGTGGGGACAGAAATGATTGGTTCAGGGTGCAGCTGGGGGCTCCAGGTTGGGGAAGAGGGTTGGGTTGTGGAAGGGTATGAGGACTCGGCATGGGAGCATGAGCTCCAAGGAAGAGCTGAGGATGAGGTGTTTGAGGTGCAGGAGGGGGCTGTGGGCTGGCACTAAAGGATTTAGAGTGTGGGAATGGGCTAAGGCTGGGGCAGGAGGTTGGGGTGCAGGGTCTGAGAGTGAGTTTATGTATGTAAGGGAGTTTCAACCTGGGGCACAGTATTGGGATGTGGGTGAGGTTTTGGGGTTTAGGAGGGGGTTCCAACCTGAGACAGAGTTTGGGAAGTGGGCACTGGCCAGGCAACACTTACATCACTGGGCTAAGGCAAGCTCCCTGCCTCCCCTAGCCTCACATTGCTCCTGGAACTAGCCATCATGTCCAGCCTCTAGGCAGAGGGTCCAGGTGGCTCCGTGGTGTGCATCATCCATGCCTACTGGCGCCGCCCCAGTAGCTCCCATCAGCCATGGATCCTGGACAACAGAAGCTGCAGAGCTGATGCTGGGGGGAAGGGCAGCAGATGGAACTTCCCTCATCTCCCCAACACGGGGATATACCAGGGCTTCTGGACTGCAGCACAGAGATTTCTCATGGGATGAATGAAAATAAGCATCAGGCCGTATTTGGCATGCAGGCAAGAAGTTCCTTATCCCTGCCCTAGTCATGGGATACAATCTACACTAGGGCAAGAACCCCTACCCATAGGAACCCTAGCCAGTGCACAGGGACACTTACACATAGGATTCTAGTCATCCAGGCAACTACTCCTGCTAAGGCACTGAAAACGAAGCACCCATTTTACTTTGGAGTAAGGAACCATATGATCTGCTGAGAACTTAACACCATTCTCAGACCATTTCTAAATAGCCTTTTCAATATCAAGTACCCATGTTGACAAATTCTGTATTTCTTATATTGTACCATATCACAATACAGACTCATGAAAGTCACTGTAATCCAGTCATAGAGAATGGTTGGCTAAAGTGACCTGCAATTTCTAAGTACTTCAAGCAGACTTAATAATAGTAGTTATTTCTCCTTCGGAAATGATTGTTATGGGATTCTAAGAATTTAGCAGCAGTAAATTCTCAGCAAGCAGCTAGTATATTCATACATTTTTACATTTTTCTTTTTAATGTGGTTCATAGTGATTCAGTTAGTGTACATGTATTTTACTGAAAACAATTAGCTCGTACCATATTTTAGTTGAAAGCAGATTATATCTTAACATATTTTGAAAATATTATATAGTATATTTGAAATAATGCCCATTCATTATCACATATAAACATAGCTTATGCACAAACTTTGTCTACCACGCTTTATAGTACTATTCAGACTCCCTTTTCAGTCCTGGTAATGGTACAAAGCCAATCTGATGTCCATGTAGTGAAAAGGGGTGTGCAAGTGCAACTTTATTTAGGGTTGTAACATGTTATTGGGATGATTACATAGTTATTTGATTCAGTTGTTTTGGACATATGTTGAGAAGAAAGCCAGAGCACCTGCCATGGCAGATGTACAATTGGGAAACTGGAGAATATACAAAAGGGGCAGACTGAAATAATCCCCCTGAACAGTACCCACCAAAAGGGAAAACTTATGCGACTTACTATCATAGAAGCTATACTCAAAGAGGTCCACGATAGAGAGTAATAGTGGAGCCACATTTGTGTAATAAGCGACATTTATGGTGTATGAAGGATTCAGATTCATAGGTGTAAGGAGATCTAGGGAAAACAGTAAGGCTGTGTCTAGACTGGTCAGTTTTTCCGGAAAATCAGCCGCTTTTCTGGAAAAACTTGCCAGCTGTCTACACTGGCCACTTGAATTTCCGCAAAAGCACTGACTTCCTACTGTAAGAAATCAGTGCTTTTTGCGGAAATACTATGCTGCTCCCGTTCGGGCAAAAGTCCTTTTGCGCAAAACTTTTGCCAGTGTAAACAGCTGAGATTTGTTTTCTGCAAAAAAGCCCCAATCGTGAAAATGGCGATTGGAGCTTTTTTGCGGAAAAGCGCGTCTAGATTGGCCATGGACGTTTTTCCGCAAAAAGTGCTTTTGCAGAAAAGCATCCTGCCAATCTAGACGCTCTGTTCCAAAAATGCTTTTAACGGAAAACTTTTCCGTTAAAAGCATTTCCGGAAAATCATGCTAGTCTAGATGTAGCCTAACTGATTCTGTAGCTTAGTATGAAGATCTTTTGGTTAGTGCCAATAAGTTCCTGCCTATTCCACATAAAATGATGTAAAGATTCAATAAATAAGCAGAATTCTAATGTCAGAGGTTACAACACTGCAGGTACAATGGCAGTTCAGTTCCTGTGTGGCGGGAGGAGCTCCCCAGCTCACCCCTCGCCTTTCACCCGCCCCAGTCTCAGTCCCTTTGAGTCTGCCGGGGTTGGGGAGGAGGGCCCACCCCCGGTCCTTTGGTCTCTGGGTCCCCTGCGCTCTGCTTGCGCTCCCCGGCCGTCGGGCTCAGAACGCCCTCACCCGCACTCGGCCTTCCCCGGCCCTTGGGCGTCCAGTCCAGCCGGCCTCGCGCCTGCCCGCTAGGTCCGCTCCGCCATCTTGGGCCCGCCGATCTCGGGTTCGGTCCACGGTCCTCCCCGGTTCGGGTCCGTGCCCGCCGGTCACTGCTCCCCTGGAGCTGCCTGTGGGGAGAGGGAGAACTCCGCCAGCCCTCGCCCCCGCTTCCTCCTCTCTTCCCGGCCCCCCGGCGCTCTTTTGAACCGGCGTGCCCGGTGCGCCACTTCCGGCCATGCCGCAGCAGCCTTCAGTGGCTTCCGCGGTCCTAGGGCCCGCCCTGGAGGGCGCGTCCTCTGCCCCAGTCCCCCTCTGGGCTGTGGGTTCGCCCTGCGTCCAGGCCGCCGGGCGCCCGGTGTCCCCCGAGCTCTCCGCCTGCCTCCGGCCCCGCGGGCCCTCCATGTCAGGGCTGAGAGTGCGGGGACGGTCTTCCCCGTCACACCCTCCCCTCGTTGTTCTTCAGTAGCCTCCCCCCACGCTGTGCTCCGGCAGCGTGACAAGAAGTCGGCGTTCGCGTGCGCTTGCCACGCCCTATGCACAATCGTATATTTATACTGTTGCAAAAACAAGTACCACCTCAATATGAGCGGATTGGACTCGCGCATGTTGTGCATCCATTGCAGGGGCGCATGGTCCGTCATCAGCTGTAACGGGTTCCCCAGCAAATAGTAGCGGAGGGCTTCTATGGCCCACCACAGGGCCAGGGCCTCCCTTTCTATGGTCGAGTACGCTTGTTCACGCAGCAGCAGCTTGCGACTTAGGTACAGGATAGGTTTCTCGGCGCCTTCGTGCTGTTGGGCCAACACGGCCCCTAAGCCTACGCCGGAGGCATCAGTCTGTACCAAAAACGGCTTTATGAAGTCTGGCTGCGCGAGCACTGGTGCTCGTGTTAGGGTCTGCTTTAGTTGCTGAAACGCCCTCTCGCATCGCGGAGACCAGCTCACTCTCTGAGGGTATGACTACACTACAATGTTAGTTCGAACTAACGGACGTTAGTTCGAACTAACATTCATAGGCGCTACACTAGCGCTCCGCTAGTTCGAATTTAAATCGAACTAGCGGAGCGCTTAGTTCGAACTAGGAAAACCTCATTTTACAAGTATTAAGCCTAGTTCGAACTTACTAGTTCGAATTAAGGGCTGTGTAGACCCTTAATTCGAACTAGTGGGAGGCTAGCCCTCCCCAGGTTTCCCTGGTGGCCACTCTGGCCAACAACAGGGAAACTCTATGCCCCCCTCCCGGCCCCGGACCCCTTAAAGGGGCACGGGCTGGCTACGGTGCCCGTGCCAGGTGCAAGCCTGCCAGCACCCAGCCAGCAGACCCTGCACCTGGCACGGCACAGAGCCACCCACCCGATGTCCCCCAGCCCACCCCCTCTTCCCGGGACCAGACTGGCGGCTCCCGGGAGCTTGCCCGGGACAGCAAGAGGCGGGCACCTTCCTGGGCTAGTGCAGACATCGTGGACCTCATCCACGATCTCCGCACTAGGCACAGGAAAGTGGCCATCTAGGGCAGGAGAGCTGCCAGCCTGGCCACCCAGGAGCAGGTGTGCATGAAAATCAAGGGGGTCCACTGAGACACCCGACCCTGAGCCCTGAGCTTACAATGGCCATCCTGGGTCAGAACAAAGGTCCATCTAGCCCAGTAGCCTGTCTGCCGACAGCGGCCAACCCTAGGAACCCTGGAGGGGATGGACTGAAGACAGTGACCAAGCCATTTGTCTCGTGCCATCCCTCTCCAGCCTTCCACAAACTTTGGGCAGGGACACCACTCCTACCCCCTGGCTAAGACTACTCTATGGACCCAACCTCCATGACTTGATCTCACTTCCCTTTAAACTCTGTTGTAGTTCTAGCCTTCACAGCCTCCTGCAGCAAGGAGTTCCACAGGTTAACTCTTTGCTTTGTCAAGAACAACTTTCTCTTACTAGTTTGAAGCTTGCTACCCATTCCTTTCCTTTGGTGTCCTCTAGTCCTTCTTTATGGGAACTCATGAAGAACTTTTCTGTATGCACCCTCTCCACCCAACCCCTGCTTTTAGAGACCTCTATCCTGTCCCCGCTCCATCTCCTCTTTTCTAAGCTGAACAGTCCCAGTCTCTGTAGCCTCTCTTCATCTGGGACCTGTTCCCAACCCCTGATCATGTTATTTGCCCTCCCCTCTTCCAGCCTTTCTCTTCCCCTCTCCCACCTCCTTTTCCCAGTCTCCCCCAGTTTTGTTCAATAAAGACAGAGTCAATGTTGGAAGAAATGTTATCTTTATTTTGTACATCAGGAAGGGGGGCTAGGGAAGGGTAAGTGGAAGGAGGTGAGGGAGGAATGGGGTACGAGCCCCCGATGGGGAGGACTGGGCTGGCTCTGCAGGCTCCTCAGGGTGGAAGCTCTCCTGCAGCCCCCCAATTGCCCCGTCTGCCCAGATGGCAGCCTGCGGCAAGTGCAGCCGGTCTGATGGCCAAGTGCTGTGATGTGCCCAGTGTGGGTACTCCGGGCACTCCAAGCCAGGACTGGTTTTCAAGCGGGGCACCCCTGAGAACTGTCTGTCCGGGGTGGGGATCGGGTCCCTTTAAGCGCAGCCCTCGGCTAGACTGAGACAGCATCTCCACGCTCTAAGTCCTCCTCTGATGCCCTGCCGGCACTGCTTCCGGCCATCCTTAAGCCCTGTTCAGGGTCCACTCAATGTGGACTTGCTAGTTCGAATTAGCAAAACGCTAATTCGAACTAGTTTTTAGTTCTAGACGCGTTAGTTCGAATTAGCTTAGTTCGAATTAACTAATTCGAACTACGTTAGTTCGAACTAACTCTGTAGTGTAGACATACCCTGAGGGACTACGTTCTTTGTCAGGTCCGTCAGGGGTGCGGCTATGGTGGCAAAGTGTGGTATAAATCGCCGGTAGTACCCGGCAAGGCCCAGGAACTGCGGCACTTGCTTCTTTGTCACGGGCGTCTGGTGGTCCCGCACTGCCCTCACTTTGTCCACCTGGGGTTTCAGTTGCCCATTCCCCACGGCGTAACCTAAGTAGGCCACCTCGTCCTGGCCGAAGGTACATTTACTGGGGTTCGCCGTCACCCGGGCATTCGCTAGCATCTGTAGAATTGCCCATACGTGCTCTAGGTGGTCCCCCCAGGATGTGCTATAGATTATCACATCATTGATATAGGCTGCAGCGTAGTCCCGGTGTTCCTCTAGGTGGTGGTCCATCAGCCTCTGGAAGGTGGCTGCGGCCCCGTTTAACCCGAACGGCATGGTGAGGAAATGGTAGAGTCCGAAGGGCGTCACAAACGCAGTCTTCTCTTGTGATGTAGGTGTGAGGGGAATTTGCCAGTAACCCCTCGTCAAATCTAATGTCGTTAGGTACCGAGCTCTCCCCAACCTCTCTAGCAGCTCCTCCGTCCAGGGCATCGGGTAGGCGTCGAATTTAGAGAGTGCATTGACTTTCCTGAAGTCTATACAGAACCGGAGGGTTCCATCCCTCTTGGGTACTAGGACTATGGGGCTGCACCATGCACTCCTGGACTTCTGGATCACCCCCATCCGCAGCATCTTTTGCAGCTCTTCTTGCACCGTCCCCCACAGCTTCCTAGGGAGAGGTCGAAGGGGTTCCCTACCTTCCGCCCGGGTGTTGTTTGTATATAGTGGTAGGTAACTGTGGTGCGCCCGGGCTACGTCGACAAGACCGCCTCGAACTCCTGAAGGAGCGCCCGCATTTCCTCCTTCTGCACCCCCGTCAATGCGGGCCCGAGGGCCGGCTCCTCTTTTGGGTGGCCCAGGTCCCCGCCCCAGGGTCCCAACTCTGGGTCCGTTCATCGTGTGGTCGCCAACAAGCTTTCGCGCGCATTCCATTTTTTCAACAAGTTGACATGGTAAATCTGTGTGGATTTGCATTTGCCCATCAGCCAGACCTCATAGTCCACAGGGCCCACCTGTCGCAGGACCTCGTAGGGGCCCTGCCATCTCGCCAACAGCTTGGAGTCCGTGGTCGGCAGGAGCAGTAGCACTCTATCCCCCGGGGCGAAGGTCCGGCTCCTGGCCCCCTGGTTGTCCCATCGGGTCTGCCTCACTTGCGCTTCCCGGAGGTTGACGCAGGCAAGCTCTCCTGCCACTTTCAGTTTTTTTCGCAGTTCGAGGATGTAGTGGACTGTCCCCTTTGTGCGAGAGTCCTTCTCTTCCCACTCCTCTTTCAGGAGGTCCTGACAGTGGCCAATACCAGATGCTCCACTGGTATTGACGGACCTAAGAATCTGTGAATCTATCTAGCTCTTTTTTGAACCCTGTTAAAGTGCTAGCCTTCACCGCATCCTCTGGCAAGGAGTTCTACAGGTTGACTATGCGCTGCATGAAGAAAAACTTCCGTTTGTTTGTTTTAAACCTGCTGACTATTAATTTCATTTGGTGACCCCTAGTTCTTATATTTGGAAAAAAGTAAATAACTTTTCCTTATTCACTTTTTCCATACCAGTCATGATTTTATAAACCTCTGTCATATCCCCCCTCCGTCTCCTCTTTTCTAAGCTGAAAAGTCCAAGTCTTTTTAATCTCTCTTCATATGGGGCCCATTCCAAACTTCTAATAATTTTTGTTGACCTTTTCTGAACCTTTTCCAATGCCAATATATCTTTTTTGAGATGAAGCGATCACATCTGTATGCAGTATTCTAGATGTGAGCGTATCATGGTTATATATATATTCTGTCTTATTCGCTAACCCTTTTTTTAATCACTCCTAACTTTCTATTTACTTTTTTGACTGCTGCTGCCCACTGAGTGGATGTTTTCAGAGAACAATGACTCCAAGATCTCTCTCTTGAGTAGTTGTAGCCAAATTAGTCCCCATCATATTGTATAAATAGTTGGGATTATTTTTTCCAATATGTATTACTTTACATTTTTATCAACATTAAATTTCATTTGCTATTTTGTTGCCCAATCACTTAGTTTGGTGAGATCTTTTTGAAGCTCTTCAGTCTGCTTTGGTCTTAACTACCTTGAGCAGTTTGGTATCATCTGCAAATTTTGCCAGTTCACTGTTTACCCCTTTCTCTAGATCATTTATAAAAAAGTTGAATAGGATGGGTCCCAGGACAGACCTTTGAGGGACCCCACGAGTTACCCCTCTCCATTTGGAAAATTTACCATTTATTCCTACCCTATGTTTCCCGTCTTTTAACCAGTTATCAATCCACGAAAGGATCTTCCCTCTTATCCTTTGACAACTTACTTTACTTAAGAGCCTTTGGTGAGGGACCTTGTCAAAGGCTTTCTGGAAATCTAAGTATACTATATCCACTGGATCCCCCTTGTCCACATGTTTGTTGACCCCTTCAAAGACCTCTAATAGATTAGTAAGACATGATTTACCTTTACAGAAACCCTGTTGACTTTCTCCCAACAAATTATATTCACCCATGTGTCTGAACATTTTATTCTTTACTATAGTCTCAGCTAATTTGCCGGTACTGACATTAGACTTACTGGTCTGTAATTGCCAGGATCACCTCTAGAGCCTTTTTTAAATATTGGCATCACGTTAGCTATCTTCCAGTTATTAGGTACAGAAGCTGAATTAAAGGATAGGTTACAAACAATAGTTAATAGTTCTGCAATTTCCCATTTGAGTTCTTTCAGAATTCTTGGGTGAATGCCATCTGGTCCCAGTGACTTGTTACTGTTAAATTTATCAATTTGTTCTAAATCTCCTCTAATGGTACCTCAATCTGGGACAATTCCTTAGATTTTTCACCTAAAAAGAATGGCTCAGGTTTGGGAGTCTCTCCTATATCCTCAGCTGTGAAGACTGAAGCAAAGAATTCATTTAGCTTCTCCGCTATGACTTTATCATCTTTGAGTGCTCCTTTATCATCTTGATCGTCCAAGGGCCCCATTGGTTATTTAGTTGGCTTCCTGCATCTGATGTACTTAAAAACATTTTACTATTACTTTTTGAGTTTTTGACTAGCTGTTCTTCAAACTCCTTTTTTACTTTTCTTATTATATTTTTATATTTAATTTGACAACATTTATGGCCCTTTCTATTTTCCTCTCTAGGATTTGACTTCCACTTTTTTAAAGATATCTTTTTATCTGTCACTACTTCTTTTACCTGGTTGTTAAGCCACGGTGACACTTTTTTGGTTCTCTTATTGTGTTTTTTAATTTGGGGTATATATTTAAGTTGGGCCTCTATTATGGTGTCTTTGAAAAGTTTCCATGCATCTTGCAGAGATTTTATTTTTGTCACTGTACCTTTTAATTTCCTCATTTTTGTGTAGTTCCCCTTTCTGAAATTAAATGCCACAGTGTTGGGCTGCTGAGATGTTTCTCCCACCATAGAGATGTTAAATTTTATTACATTGTGGCCACCCTTCCAAATGGTCCAGTTATATATATATACCTCTTGAACCAGATCCTGCACTCCACTTAGGACTAAATCAAGAATAGCCTCTCCCCTTGTGAGTTCAAGAACCAGCTGCTCCAAGAAGCAGTCATTTAAGGTATCAAGAAATTTTATTTCTACATCCTGTCCTGAGATGTAGCAGCCCAGCTGGAGAGTTGTGGCCAGAAAGACCCTAGGAGGGCAAAGACAATGCCTTCATGGCAAGAGCCCTGGAGCACCACTCTTGTCTAGACAAAGTCATTACAGAGGGCATTGAGAGAGGTTGTTGGACTTTTAACTTAGAAGAAGTTTGCTTTATTTCAAATGCAGACTGTGTGTCTCGGCTGTAGGGGCTGAATGTCCACCATAAATGGAGAGAGAGTGCAGGCAGCTGCACTCAGCCAGGGAGTGCTCGAAATAGGTAAGTGCACCCTGTTACACTGGTACCCGAAGTGAGGTTGTTCAGACTGGTCCTTCCAAGCAAGGTGATCACGGATGAGCTGATAAGAGCTTTAGGCCAATAGCAGCAGGCTATAGGAGCTACAAAGGCCCAGAAAGCTGCCTGGAAACAGCACAGTGAAAACTTGGAAGGGCTTCAAGAGCAGCAATTCCAGGATCATCAGTCTCAGGCTTGCAGGGAGCTCGGCAGCCACAACAGCATCCACCCAGGCCAAGATGCTGCAAAGGAAAGAGTCGGAGGACCCTACCATGGAGCTGCAAGTACTATGGGCAAGAGGGACAAGTGAGATGAGTTTGCTCTGATGCAAACTATAATAAGGCCAGACCAATTGCTTTGAGCTCCACTGAAAACACTGAAAACTAGGCTAGCCAAGACACCCAACCACAAATGGCTGAGGTCCAGATTATATTGAATGCAGAACCCAAGACTTGTCAGGGCACAGTTTAGGACCTGAAAGGCCACAATGGGGACACTTTCTTTCTCTTGTGGAGAAATTACCATTTAAGAAGTTACTACCTTAATAAAACAGGTGGCAGATAGTTAATGGTGAAGACAGACAAGAAGGGGTACAGATGGGAGAAAAAGTGGCAATTTCAAACTGACTTCGACAGCTTGAGGGTCAAATTATCATTTCAGCAGCAGTGTGTAACCAACTTCCAATGGTAAAATCAGAATATTTCAAATGTAAACCCCACTCCTGCAACCTGATTTGTATAGGCTGATGATCTCTGTACCAGCTTGGAGCTCTACTGATTCCATAGTATTCTTTGTGAGTGCACAGGTTCACATGCATGGATCTGATTGTGAAATCGGGGCCTTCGTTTGCACAATAGCAAATAAGTTGAAAGTGTCTCTAGAATCACAACCTAGTGCTGAAAAAGCAGCTATGGTATAAGGAGACAAGCAATGGGAGAACGAGTCTAAAGAATCCAGAGATCCATGCTTAAACATTATGACAGAAATTAAATATGATCCCTACTATGTCTTATTCCATCACAGAGGTTTAAGAGAAGGATTTAGCTGTCATGTAAATTATTGCTCATGATTAAGGAGAGCCCTTATTTCACACAGCCTATTCTCTTTGCAGGCTATAGATTTCATCTTATGCAGCATTAAACAAATACAATATGGTTTCAAGAAATTACTCCAAAATTTATAGATGGAAGCATATTATAAAGCCACTGCCTATTTAGGTGTAAATCAGCACTGCTGCAACCGTTGATTCGTACAGATGAAAATGAATTACACTTGGCCACTCTGAACACACAGAGCTCTAGTTTGTCCTGTGACGTGACTACATAACACATCCTTATGAATAGTGACAGTCTATTGCCACTATTACAGATATAAAAATTACACACATTTTTATTTGTCCTTTTGCTACTATATTATTTCTGTGCCCTCGCTACAATCAAACAATGACCTAAATCCCCATTTTCAGTTACTTCTAAAGGTAGGGGAAATATCCACTATCATGATATTTTTCATAACTATTCCAAACTCCAGTCTTTGACAGAGATGGACTTTTATTTTAGCCACTCTTGAGGTATTAGAGCATCTGTCTATCTTGATAGTTGTAGGGTTCCCTTTGCCACCTGCACATCTTCTAATGTAATGTATGCCATCATGTGCCAGCAATGTCCTCTGCCACATACATCAGACAAAATGGACTGTCTCTGTGCAAATGAATAAATAGACACAATTCAGACATCAAGAATAGTAGCATACAAAAACAGTGGAGGAGCACTTTAACCTCCCTGGACACACAGTTAGGGTATATCTACACAGCAACATTATTTCAAAATAACTAGCATTACTTTGAAATAACTTAGTCAAAGTCTGCACAGCAGGCAGTTATTTCAAAATAATGTCAAAATACTGTCAAACTGGAGGACTTCTTACTCCTACTCCTATACAGGGCTGGATCTAGGTTTTTTGCCACCGCCCTGCCCTCCCTTTTTTGTTGGCTTTTACACGTTTGCATTTTGCAATTTTGTTTTGTTTTGTTTTGTTTGTGACTGTTTAAAATTTTTAAAAATGAAAACAGAAGATTTGTAGTTAGTGAAATAAAAACTTCCTACTAGTGTAGTCATTTAATTTTAACAAAATCACAATTACAAACAATTTGGGTTCAACTATACACTATAATGAAAAATATTAGTGTAATCTGGTAAGCTCCCAGTTTCTCATAAATTAAAAGAATTTATATGAACTGAATTGTTCTGGTTTTTATACTTAATAATTCAGTAAAATCTAATTTTTTTGCAATGGTACTTTCAATTGAAATTAATGTGAGTCCTGACAAATGATTTTGAGACACGGTGGACTCAAATAATTTTTTGTAATTTCAGTTTTGAGAAACTGCGCTCACCAGAAACCATTGATACTGGTAATGTTAAAAGAATGCGTAATGCTATAGCAGTGTTTGGAGTGAAAAAATCATTTCTTGCTATAAATTCTAATACTTTTCAAGGAGAAGTTTTAGGACTTATTAGCTCAGATAAAGCTATTAATTCATCAAACAATTCTACTCCATCAATGTCAGCAGCGTTATCAGTACTGAACACTAAATGTAGCTTCTGGCAGTGCTTCATGAGGTCTTCTTTAGAAAACTGATTTTTAATATTTCCAATATTGTATACAAATTCAAAAGTTTCATAAAGACCATGCAACTGATAAAATCTTTTTTCAATGGAAGTCATAGCTACATCCAAAATACAATAGAAATGTTCAACTTTAAACCTTTCTTTTGGATTGAGAATAGGATCATCACCCCTGGTCATCCCCGCCTAGCCCCTCCCCCGCTGCCTGGGGGCCAGTACCTAGAGGCCGACCCCTCCTGACAAATTCCCTTGGGGGTCTCCCTTGCAGAGCTTGGTGGCCTGCTTGGCCTTGCGCTGGAGGCTGCTGATGAAGACGGGGAAGTAGCCGGCTTCCCAGAGGCGGCTCAGGCTGGCCCCGGGCTGGCCCCAGATCATCAGCAGGTGCTGACATGTCTGGGGCAGGAGCTGGGGCAGGCAGGGGGGGCTGTTCTTCAGCCCCAGGCCTGGCTGCTCCACCAGTACCTGCAGCGTCTCCAATGCCTGCAGTGCCTTGCCCAGCACGGTCCGCATGGCCGTGCCCAGGGTGCAGGAGCCCTGGTGGGTGCCCGGCCCCCCTGCAGCCGCCATGGCCCTGGCCGGAGGGGAGACTGCGCTTCCTGCACCGGGGCTATCCCCCCACAAACCCACCCCAGACTCCCACAGGCAGGGCTGAACCTAAGTAGGTGGCGGAGTCAGGCAGCAGCAGGATGCAGAAAGCAGAGGGTGGCCAGCAGGCTCCGGGCGTGTATGGTGCCAGCACTGTGCAGCTGGTACTCCCACGGCCCTTTAAAATCGGCAGGGAGGGGCTAGGCATTGCCGGGGGCGGCTGCTTATCTGAAAATGCCATCCCTGGAAATGTGCTGCCCCAATCACGTGCTTGATTTGCTGGTGCCTAGAGCCGGCCCTGCTCCTATAACCCTCATTGTACAAGGAGTAAGGGAAGTCAGAAGAAGAGTGCTCTGTTTCAAAATAAGTGATGTGTATATGCTCCAGATTTCAAAATAAGCTATTTCGAAATAAGCTACGCATTGACGTAACTCAATTTGCATAGCTTATTTTGAGTTAAGCCCTGCAGTGTAGATGCACCCTCATTGACTTACAAGTTACCATTCTTACCCATATCTAAATAGTTCAATATCTTCATCAACGATTTAGATATTGGTATAGAAAGTACGCTTATTAAGTTTGCAGATGATACCAAGTTAGGAGGGGTTGCGACTAATCTGCAGGATAGGGTCATAATTCAAAATGACCTGGACAAATTGGAGAAATGGTCTGAGGTAAATGGAATGAAGTTTAATAAAGAGAAATGCAAAGTGCTCCACTTAGGAAGGAACAATCAGTTTCATACATACAGAATGGGAAGCGACTGTCTGGGAAGGAGTACGGCAGAAAGGGATCTAGGGGTTATAGTGGACCACAAGTTGACTATGAGTCAGCAGTGTGATGCCGTTGTAAAGAAAGCAAACATGATTCTGGGATGCATTAACAAGCGTGTTGTGAGCAAGACACGAGAAGTCATTCTTCTGCTCTACTCTGCGCTGGTTAGGCCTCAATTGGAGTATTGTGTTCAGTTCTGGGCACTGCATTTCAAGAAAGATGTGGAGAAATTGGAGAGGGTCCAGAGAAGAGCAACGAGAATAATTAAAGGTCTAGAGAACATGACCTATGAGGGAAGGCTGAAGGAATTAGGTTTGTTTAGTTTAGAAAAGAGAAGATCGAGGGGGGACATGATAGCAGTTTTCAGATATCTAAAAAGGTGTCATAAGGAGGAGGGAGAAAACTTGTTCATCTTGGCCTCTGGGGATAGAACAAGAAGCAATGGGCTGAAACTGCAGCAAGGGAGGTTTAGGTTGGACATTAGGAAAAAGTTCCTAACTGTCAGGGTGGTCAAACACTGGAATAAATTTCCCAGGGAGGTTGTGGAATCTCCATCTGTGGAGATATTTAAGAGTAAGTTAGATAAATGTCTATCAGGGATGGTCTAGACAGTATTTGGTCCTGCCATGAGGGCAGGGAACTGGACTCGATGACCTCTTGAGGTCCCTTCCAGTCCTACTATTCTTTGATTCTATGATTAGACCAAAAAAAAAAAAAAAAGACCTCTTTCAAAAACAGACTGCAATGCAAAACTGCTGAGCTAGAATTCATGTTCAAATTTGACACATTCAGAATGGATCTGAATAGAGCATTCAATCGTATCCTGAAATAGCGGTATCTCAAAGTAGCTACCCCACATCTTTTAAACTCGTCCGTTATTTTGAAATATTTTTCAAAATAACGGACATGCTATTCCGGCATCCCTGTAACTCTTATTCTATGAAGGTTAAGGGATGTCTCAAAATAGCACATTGTTTTGAAATTTGGCTCTGTGTAGATGTGCCAGATTTCAAATTACAATAGAAATAAGATACGCAATTTGCAATTTGAGTTTAGGAGAGAGAGAGACCTACTCATAGTCCAGTGATGAGGGCACTCAGCTGAGAGGTGAGGAATCCCTGTTCAGATTCCTCTATTTATCATTACCAAGGGGGAAACTGAACTGGAATCTCCCACATCCAGGTAAATACCCCATGTTTACCACTAGGCTAAAGGTTACATGGAAGGTCTCCTCCTTTCTCTGGCTAGTGTGTAGCATCCCAGAGCGGGCCCCATAGTCAAAATGAGGGTTGGGGAGCAATGCCTATCTCTGTTACTTGGTTTGGGAATCATGCTGGGGTTTAGGCATGATCTGTATCCCTGAAGCAGTAGTGTATATAATCAAAGGAAGAAATTTAGGTCCCAAGAGAAGGTTTACAGTAGAAATGTAGGTGCTAGGTGAGCTTAGACATGCAGCTTCTGAGTAGGAGTTTTGTCATTCTTAGTAACTCCCACATGTGGGGTTTAAGTGCTTGAATCCCTTTGTAATGCTAGGCCTAACTGACTTGCTCAAAGTCATATATGGGCTTGAACCCGGAGCAGTACAGTCCCAGATTAGCAGCCAGAATGTGCTTCCAATGTGGAGAAAAGGTGTGTAATTACCATTAAAGGAATTTTTTTTGTTCTGCATTTGTGATTGGGTAGATAATCCCAACTGCCTTTTAAAATTTAGACTTGAGAGTGCTCATACCAATGTAGTGAGGCCATTACAATTACCTAGACCGTCATGTTTTCAATTTTCAATAAATCTGCCAGGCTTGAAGAAATTTTACCTATGAATACATTTCTAAGTATTAGAAAAAACAGACCTTGCATGTGACTTTTTTCCCTTCATTTTTTTAATGTATTGAGATGTGCACATTCCGATAGATGTAGCAGAGAGTAGGCTTTAATCTGAAAATCTTCATATTAAAGTTAGACATGTCACAGTTAGTCATTTCCTGCAGGGGTCATATTAACTAACATTGGCCACTGGAGTAAGAGGCTCATGAGGAAACTGGCCTTCATAACTGTAGTGTAGATGACTAAGTCTAGGCAATTAAAAGCTCATTTCTCCTGTCAGAACTCCTGTGTCCCAACTTTTCCACTATGGATGCTTTAGTTCATATATGTATATTTGCCAGCTATTTCTCAGCATGAACTTATCTTTCTACCTCAATTGGAATAGGCAACCATATTCATTTTCATGTACTCAGAATTCCATAGACCAGAAATTCACTAAGCTTACGGAATGAGTGCAAATAAACTTGACTGGTGTAAAACTGGACTCGGAGATACTTTAAGGTTATGGGGAGAAAAGACTGGAGGCACATGGTCAGGCAGTTTTCCTGCTATTTTCTTTCTACATATGCCTTGAGATTTAAATGTGATGAGCATACCACACTTTGGGGAATCTCTGTATACACAGAACATTCAAGTTGAGGTCCGTAAACACTGACTATTAGTATATTTAAATAAATACTTCTGCTCATTCAATTTTAATCTGCTTGATAGATCACATATATGCTTTCAGATGCAAAAGCATGTAGATTTTCTTGGGTTTTTTTGTTTTTGTTTTTTGAAAACCTGAAAGCAAATTGATGCAAAATGCTAAGTGTTACATTTAGTGCAAATATTTTACTCCGTTGCAAGATGATGATTGAATGGTGTGTAAAAGCCAGGACATTTAAATTTGTTTCCCACAGCAACTGTCACTCAGCTTCATTGCACAAACAGAAGTTCTACACTCAGTTTTATACAGTAACAAAATATTACATCTCTGCAAAGGGTCTCAATGCCAGTTGCTGCGAGAGTGATAATTGTGAAGTTTCTGACTCTTGTGTATTTAAATCTTCAGATGTTACATTAGATTAAATTAAATCTTTATCTTGACTATAATGGAACAGATTTGAACTTTAAATCCTACTGTCAACCCTCAAAGACTTCACAAGAAACTTAGATTACCATTTGTTAAGATGGATGTTCAACACTTCTGCCAGAAGTCATTGCCAAGAAGTTTATCCTAATGGAGACAGAGTTCTGCTCTTGTAAATACAGTGTTTCATAAGGAAAAAAGGCTGTGACTGTTTTTCTTATTCATTTGAACACTGCACATTTGGCAGAAAAGGACTCAGTCAAGATTCTCCTACATATTTGTCTTTTTGCATAATAAAGAGGAGTTCTATTAATATTTTCCAAATGATTTTTGAAGTGTTAACTGGCTATAGCCTATTGCTCTTGCTTTTGACTTTACATGGTTCTTTCACTTGTTTTAGTCATATTTCATTTTATTACAACTGGCATTTGTTCAAAGCACTAAACCAATGTTAATTAATACAGCTTGGCAAGCAGTGCAAAGAATATTTCATGAATGTTACTTTTTTTAGTGACTTCCCTCATATCCATGCCTATTATGTTTCCTTTTCATAAACATTCAAATGATCTGGTGTTAGTGACACAAATATACTCTGAAAATGAATTTCAAGGTCAAATACATTTACATGTCAAAATATTTGTGCTAGAAATGAGGGATTAATAGAATTAGGGAATAAAGATAATATCATCTGGCTTATCTGGTCAATCACAATTCAATAAGGGTATGTCTACACTACAAAGTTAATTCGAACTAACGTCCGTTAGTTCAAATTAACTTTCATAGGCGCTACACTAGCGCTCCATTAGTTCGAATTTAATTCGAACTAACGGAGCGCTTAGTTCGAACTAGGTAAACCTCATTCCACAAGGACTAAGCCTAGTTCGAACTTACTAGTTCGAATTAAGGGCTGTGTAGACCCTTAATTCGAACTAGTGGGAGGCTAGCCCTTCCCAAGTTCCCCCTGGTGGCCTCTCTGGGCACAACCAGGAAAACTCTTCTCCTCTCCCCCAGCCCCGGGCCCTTAAAGGGGTAGACTCTGGCCAGATGGCACTGGAGACAGACAGCCCTGCCAGCAGTCTCTGCCTCTGACCCAGTGGCCCCACCATGAGCCAGGCAGCCAGTGGCAGCGAGCCGTCCCCTGTCCAGTCCCCCAGCACCCAGGAGCCAGCCAGGGGCTGTAGACGGCGCGCGGCCCCCTGGACTAGTGCGAAGGTCATGGACCTCATTGAGATTTGGGGGCAGGCCCCCAATCTCCGCACTAGGAGGAGGAACGTGGCCGTCTATGGCCGCATAGCGACTGCCATGGCCCGCAAGGGACACAGGCGCTCCCGTGAGCAGGTACGCATTAAAGTTAAGCAGCTGCGGCAGGGGTACGCCAGGGCCACCAGGGGTGGTGCCGCTGCAAGGGATGACACCTGCCCCTACTTCCCCACCCTCCACCAACTCTTGGGGGGCAGGGTGGTCCGCACCAGCCCAAGAGGCAGCGAGCCGGGACCAGAGGGCCCTGACCCGGGCACACCGGAGGGGCCACCGCAGGATGTCCCAGCATCCAGGGAGACCGTACCGGGTAAGTAGTTCGAATTAAGTAGTTTGGGGGGAGGGGAGGCGGGAGGGAGACCAGAGACCACACGCATGGGCCATGCCTTCCACGGATCACGCAGACACCTGTGCACGTGTGAGCATGTGCCATGCCACCCTTGGGCAGGTGGCTCCAGCTGCGTGACACCCAGGGGCCATGGCCCAATAGGCACATGCTTGTGCAAAGAGACCTGACATGCTCCCGACCCTGGGGTGGGACCCAGCAGGATGCTTTCCCTTCACATGTCCCCTCTACACGGAGGCAGGGGACATCTCCCCCTCCCCCCCGCCACCACGGCCGCACTATACATGGCACAGGGACATGGGTGTGGTCTTGGGGCAGCTCCCAGTCCCGGGGAGAGCCAGACATCCTGACCATGGCCTCTGTACAAGCACAGCGGCTCTGACGGTGCAGGACATGGTCACCCTCACGTTGCGGGGTGGGGGAGGGGGCTGGGCATCATCCTCTGCGTCCCCAGGGAGAACTGACCACTTCTCTTCTTTCTCTACAGTTGCACCAGCTGCTCATGCAGGGCGCACCACCCCACCCGGGACATGCTCCCGCACCCGTGGCCTGCTCCGGACCACCACCATGGAGCAGGAGTATTGGGACCAACACCTGGGGTCCTTGTGAGCCATGCACCGCACACTGCAGACCTGGATGCGGGAAGACCTGCAGCTCCGCCATGAGGTGCTGGCTGAGGTCCGAGGGCTGAGCACAAACCTGCAGCTCCTGCTACAGAGCATGGTGCCCCATGCTGGTTCTGCGCCTGCTGCCCCCCCAACTGCTGGCCCTCCTCCCACTCCTGCCCCCCTCCCACCTCTTCCTCCTCAACCCCCACACCCTCTTCCTCAATGTCCACACCCCCACCTCAACCTCTGCACCCTCAACCCCATCCCCCCAGGGACACCGAGACCCCCTCCCTCGCCGTGCTGGGAGGCGGTTGGCCCGGCGAGACCTCCACCCCTGATCCTTGAGTTTCCCTACCCCCTCCTTTCCCTTGCTTCCCCCTTCCAGCTCCCTCCTCCCAGTTTTCCCACTCCCCTCTCCCAGCCTCTCTCTTCCTCTCTCCCACCTCCTTTTCCCAGTTTCCCCCAATTTTGTTAAATAAAGACAGTTTCTATTTTTGACCACACGTGTCCTTTATTTTGTACATCAGGAAGGGGGGCTAGGGAAGGGTAAGTGGAAGGAGGTGAGGGTGGAATGGGATACGAGCCCCCGATGGGGAGGACTGGGCTGGCTCTGCAGGCTCCTCAGGGTGGAAGCTCTCCTGCAGCCCCCTGATTGCCCCCTCTCCCCAGATGGCAGCCTGTGGCAAGTGCAGCCGGGCTGATGTCCGAGTGCTGTGATGTGCCGAGTGTGGGCACTCCGGGCACTCCAAGCCAGTACTGCTTTGCAAGCGGGGCACCCCTGAGAACTGTCTGTCCGGGGTGGGGGTCGGGTCCCTTTAAGCACAGCCCTGGGCTAGCCTGAGACAGCATCTCCACGCTCTAAGTCCTAATCTGATGCCCTGCCGGCACTGCTTCCGGCCAGCCTTAAGCCCGGTTCAGGGTCCACTTAATGTGGACATGCTAGTTCGAATTAGCAAAACGCTAATTTGAACTAGTTTTTTAGTCTGGATCCGTTAGTTCGAATTAGCTTAGTTCGAATTAACTAATTCGAACTAAGTTAGTTCAAATTAACGTTGTAGTGTAGACATACCCTAAGAAACTTAAATAGCAATTACAGAGAGCTGTTTGTGAGCACTCAAAAAGCTAACATTTCACTCAGAAATTTGCAATAAAGAATCTATAGAAGGAAACTGTGATTGGTTTATAGATATTCTGTCAACAGAAACTGAGGTTTTGCATCAACTTATGCTTCTCAACAAGTAAGTACGGATGGCTGTGGTATGTTGTAATCATTCTTTATTTGAAAATAGGAGTTTTCATTTAAGTAAGTATCTAAACTCTTCATCAGTATGTATACAGCATGACAAACTTAGCATCTGTTTGTACAATTTTAATTTTGGTAAAAATTCTCTCTCAGTAGCCTAATTTGTCCCTGCGAGCAGCTGGACTGTGTCTACTTTAATGTGTAGTACATTACAAAGACAATGCTATAGGCTGCTCAGGGATGCATTAATGCGATTTAAACAAACTGCTTTCAGGAAGTGGTTAATTTACAGAGAACTATCCACTAGAAGAAATAAATAGAGTGAGAGTTACAAAACCTGCCAGATGCTCTGATTACCAGTTGCCTGCTTTGTCTCTACATCTTTATTTTAATAGGATAGTTGTTTTACTTTGTGCGAACTAGTGGTTAGGAATTAAGGTCTGGATTATAGTAGGAAATTAAGTCCATATCATTCTGTGGCTCATGGGTGTGACAAATCCAAACTCCTGAGCAACATCATTAAACTGAACTAACCTAACCCACTTTGTAGACAGGGATAGGTCTATGAGGGAATTTGCCTGTGAACTCTGAGACATCTTCCCCTGTTGGTGTAGGTAGCATCCTAACTGAACTGCTGCAATGGCACATCTGCACTGCTGCAGCATTTTAAGCATAGACAAGCCCTCAGAGAAATGAAAATAAAGGAGAGTCAGTTGTCAGTTACAAGGAGTTATGCCAAATCCTGCTCTTCAATCCGTGCAAATCTTTATCAATGGTAGGTCCTGATCTCATCTGCAGCAAAAGTTTGGACCATAAACTATATTTTTATTCTAACTTTTTCATACTCTTGCCTGCTCTTCTTCTCTGTGAACAAATTTCTTTAAACTACCTGTTTCCTTTCAGCTGCACAAGTATCATAAGACTTAAGCCCTACCTGTACTTATGTTTATTTAATAATTCTCCATGTAGTTAAACTTTCGTTAACCCATAATCAAAATAATAACTTGATCTTGGAATTATTACCCATGTCTTTAACACATTTTAAATACATGTTAAGTTCCCAATCCAAATTTTAAAATTAATATTTTATGTCCAGTAACACTAATAAATAAGCTGCTTGTAGGGAGAGAGGGGAGGGAAGGTGTGAATTTAATCATATGAACTTTCCATTTATCTTCTAAAACTTTTTAGGACATTTACATAGTGGTCATTACCCTGGAAAAATTACCATTAACCTCAGTGTGATGGGTCAGGAACCCCTTGGGACTCTCATCTAATGTGCGGAGATCCCACTGAGCCTGCTTTTTCTGCCAGTCTGGGCACCCTGTACCCAAGTCTTGCTGAGCTCAGCTCTCCAGCCTGCTTCAGAACAGGGACAAGACCACACCCCCAAGGCTGCAGACATACACTCTAAGCAGCACAGCGTGAGACTTTTTCCCTGCATCAAGTACATAGTCCCTCTGGGAGCTGAACCCTAGATTAATCCATTTTATGCTGCATAGAGATCTGTACAGTATAAGATTATGAAATTCACCCTCTTTCTTAATGTAGGGAGAAATATGCCCAGACTCCTGGCCTCACCAGGTAACAAATTACTTATACTGGGTTTGTTAATAAACAAAATTGACTAAGTATAAAAGACAGAATTTAAGTTGTCGTAAGAGCACACAGAACAAAGTAGGTTACTAAGTAAAATAAAGCATAACACACAAGCTAAGCTTAATATGCTAAAGAAACTAGTTACATGTAATATCTCACCCTAAACGTTGTTCTAATAATCTTCACAGCGTAGACAGTCTTCTAGCCTGGGTCCAATTCCATCCTGCACTTCAGTCTTAGTTAGTTTCCAGCAGTCATGTTGGCAGGGCCGTAATAAGGGCAGGGCAAGGGAACACTTGCTCCAGGCGCACCATAATCAGTGTCACAAAGATGCAATAAGTAAAAATAATACGCGACAAAAGTAAAAAGTGTGATGCATGCTAACCTAAGGAGAGCAATGCATAATTAATATTTTGTCCTGGGCACAAAAATACGTAGTTATGGTGCTCTATGTTGGGTGGGGTATCCAGGGAGAAGTGACAACCAAAATTACCTCACTCTCCACCCTTAAATAGACTTTGCAAAAGGTATAAATCCTTTGTGTTCAGTCTAAACTTTCCCTGTAATGGAAAAATACAGCATCCACGAGGGCTGTCAGGATCAGGTGACATGGTCACATGTCTTGGTAGGACCCACAATAGACCCTCCTCCCAGGCTTACAGGAAAAACAAGTCCATTCACAGATCATTGTTCTGAATATTGGACCAGTAAGTTCCTTGAGTATTACTAATGGCTCACACTTAACATGAATACATTAATAACACAGACTTATACTTCATATTTCTAATTTCAAATACAGGAATGATACATGCATACAAATAGGACAATCATATTCAACAGATTACAACATTTCTAATGATATCTCACATGAAGTATCTTGCATAAAGCATATTTCAGTTTTGTCATTCATATTCATAAGCCTATTCCCATAAAGAATATGGAATGCCCCATCACACTCAGGTCTTTGTGGAAATACAGAATATAGCAGTCACTGTAAATTGCAAAATTATCCTCTAGAATTTCAGCTTTTCGGGGGAAGGGGTGGACATCAACACTTCATGGTTGCAATAGTAGCCTTGACAATGTGAGCTAAATGTCATCTGATGCAGTGGTATTTTCCTGACTTCACTCAACTTGAAACAATGGATCTGAAATATGAACTGCCCCTTTACAATGGGGCATTGAAATGTAAAGGTAACATCAACAATTTGTACTATTTGACTGCTGATTATTTGATCAGCAACATCCCGTTGGACACATTCCCAAACTATCTCCCTCCTTAGGACCTTTCTGTACAGTCAGGGCTATGGTAGCGGACTTTATTACAGGATCAGGGCCCAAAATAAGATAAGACATAGCCGCTGCATGTAGCAGAAGGTGGAGGGATAATGGAGGTGATGGCTGCCTGAAGGAAACCTCGAGTTTACATAAATTAGCAACAATACAAGATTTCTTTTTTGTTACTGCCTTTCCCATGTAAGAAAAGAAACAGACTCATCTGTTCCAAGACCCTTCTTATCAGGAGCATCTACTTCCTGGGGGGTGATTTTTCCTTACATGGGACAGGGCAGTTAACCAAGGCATGTTCCCCAAAAAGGTCAGCTACATTCAATCTCCCCATGAATATTTTTCTAGGCTGCTCCTGTGTTAATGGATTCATCCATGTGGTGATTGAGTCAAATATCCTTTCCATTACATAGTAAGCTAAAAATGCATGTATTCATATTTCATCCTGACATCACTTCCCTCTTTCTTCTGCCTGAAAAACAAAATCTTATTCCATGTGATTAACATTTGTTCTCAGTTCTATAAGTTTAAGTTTTTATCATCCACTGCACTCTTTCATTACCAACACTTTTTTAACCGTAAGATAATACTCTGCATTTAAAATCTCAAGTCACTAGAATGTCAGGCAAATTATTCCCACACTTTTTCTCCTCTCGTAAGAGTCTGGACTTAATTGCTTGTCACCCTTTTGACTAATGATGTTAGCACCAGATTGGCTGATTAGGTTTCAGAGAACTAAGCCTGTTGCATGTCCAGCAGGTTTTTACTCTTGCTCGGGGTTTTTTGCACTAGTCTCTATAAACTGAATCATCTTTTTTAGTGCATTCTTAAAATTAGTCATACTTGCTCTGTTCCACATAAGTTTATGTCTTGTTTCTCATGCTTCTCCTAGTTAGAGTTTTGATTCCTCATGCATCTAATAGTCAATTAATCATTTTAATAATTTGTGTTGGCTTAATGAAAAATGTATTCAGTGGTTCATAGAGATTCCTGAAGATTTAAAAGTTTTAGCAGTTTGGCCAATTGTCATGCTTGTTAAAATCTTTTGCCAAAACCCACAATGCTTCAATAGTCTACTTTCTAGAGTGTCCTATTCTTGTTCTTCTCATTTCCAATCTAATTGTGATGCAAGTGCACTGATGACTGCGTGTAGCAAGTCCTTTTCTATGGCATTTGGCAGAAGATAAAATTCATTACAACCAGCAGGTATAGAAACTAGACATTTTAGCACAAGCTAGCAGAGCTGATGCTTTTAGCTCTGGAGAGCCCCAGTTCAGTCCTTGAAGTATTAGCCAAGAGGATGGCAGTCACACAAGAATAAATGAAATGTTTAATTTCTTGCTTTCAACTCTGGTGCTTCACATAATCCCTTCTCCCTCAAACCTGTTTTCTATCTCATTCACTTGCGTGAACAACACAATGCATGACTCAAGTTAGCCTAAGAACTTTAAATTTATGAGCTCTGGTTAGTTTTTTTTCCTACAGAATACTTTTCTTTTGGAAAATACTATATAGTCAAAAATAAAACATTTCACAAGGAGCATTTTGTTTCAACCTTCTCAACTCATTTTCTTTTAATTTTTCTTGATTCATTTATTTCAAACTATCATTTTGTTCTACTTTTAATTCAAAGCTTTTTAATCTTAAATGTTAACCTGCTAATACACACACACACACACACACACTTTAATATAAGATTTTGACATTTTACACATTTCTTCAAAATCTCTTTGATGTTTCTAAAACAAAATATGTCCAAATTTGTCTTACACTGTACATTTTGATTTTTTAAATCATGTTTTGAGACAAAAAACATTTTCAAATATTTGTTTCACAATCTACATGGCTCTCTCATTCTACTGATTCACAACAGTTTTGGCTTCCTCTGTTCCTCCTTGTTCAGCCCAGCTAAGGAAGATATGACTTTCTATTTCCACTGTTTGGCTATGGTTACAGGGTATTTAACCCCATTGCAATCTCTCTGGTGATGAAACCCCACAGTTCTACCTCTCTGGCTCCTGTGATTGCAGCCACTTGTTTTCAACATAACAGGCCCAACTGTTCTTGGTTCCTGAAAGATACTCCTCAGCATGTGCCCATGACCAATAGCTAATTAAAATGACTCCACACAATTACTTCCAAGCAGCTAATTGTCCAGTCATCCAAAAATACACAGCAAGCAGAGGGAAAAGTAAAATCAGCCAAGCTCATTATCTCTCTGAAAGCCAAAGTGAGCTGAGTGCCTCAAATGCGTTCTGCAGAGCCTTTGCTTTAGTTCCAGGGCTTTGCCGCTGGCTTTGCCTATTTCCAGGCAAGGATAGGCAGACTCAATTCCTTCAGTTTCCCTCTGGTAACATCTCTCTCTAAGCAGCTGCTGCCAGTTCACCCTTCTCCTTGTTCCTTTGATCTTAAACTCTGGCCTTGTAAAAGTGGGCCCCAGAGTCTGGCTGGCAACAGGCAGGTAGTTATTTCATAGTGTCTGGCTCAGGATATTGTCCCTGGACATACCTTATCTCAGTCATTGTTTCCTTGCCTGAATGTTCCTCCTCTTACAGTTCTGATTTAACTCCATGCAGTTAGCCAGAAGAATATCAAACAGATAAACTGAAGCATATATAGCCCCTTTTGTCCTTTCCAGATGACATGGGAGTAGCAACACTCACCTGTGTGTGTCAGGTTCCCTCATGTAGTTGACAGTAAAGGAGATCCCCAACAGTGATGATGGATATGAATGAACCTTCTCCTTATCCTTCTGCTGCAGGTCTTTTACTTACTTTATAAGTTAACGTTGGCTACACCACCAACTTGAAGGGCACTGTACACACTTGCCTTGGGAGCCTCTAGGAATAAACCTGAGCTAATGTATGCAATAGGCTTAACCCAAAAGTACCAATTGTGATCTCCATATAAACAATATGCTCTTAGAGTAGAAATTTTAGCAATTTGGAAAACAGGTTATAACAAATTGAGATTAATTAAAATGTCACTTCCAATGGCAGACATTCAACCAATCGATCAATTAATTTATTAATACAGTTTAGAGTAGTAAATGAAACTTAACTAACTTACTTTTACACTGCCACCAGTTACCTTATCCCTGAATATGGAATCTTCATAATATCAGAGTCTGAGACATTTGCCTTGGGCCCACTTGCAGATCTTGAAGGTAGGGACTCTGTTGATTTGGCCAATAGCTCAAGGAAGAGAGATCCTGACTTGGGATAGTTCAAAGCTGCACAACCCCACTGAAGATGGGAGTTATAATAACCAGAGGTCCTGGTAAGACAAGTCTACTTCATCTCTTCTCAGACTCTGGAAAACCCCTTACAGTCTCTTCCCTAATCTTCCTTCCATGGAAAGCACTTTCCCCCTCTTAAAATAAGGGATAAGGGATTGTAGCAGGGCAGCTGCCCTGTACTGGCCCTTTAAGGGCCAAACCCCAGCCTGGAGCAGGCCCGGGGAGTTCAGCCCAGCTGGGCGGCGTTGGCCAATTAAGGCCCAGCTGGGAGCTATAAAGGGGAAGTGCTGGTTCAGCCAAGGCAGTGTGAGCCTGGCTGCTGAAGGAGCAGGAGGCTCTCTGGGCTAGGGCAGGGCTAGAGAGCCAGGCTGGGCCAGGGCGCTCGGACAGCCAACTGGCCGGCCTGCGGCAAGGCCTGCTGGAGAGACACCAAACCCCCAGAAGGGGGGCTCAGAGCGAGTGACTTGGGCACTGCCGGAGGGCAGTGTGGCGAAGAGACATATGTGACCGGAAGGGTTCCAGAGGGGAAATGCCCCGTGAGCAGAGGCCTGGGCAGGTGGAATGGACTGATTCAGGGACAGACGATGGACCCCTGCTACGGTGGTGAGTGACCCCCTCACAGGGATCTTTCGGAAAAGGCCTTATTTTCCAAATGATCCGCGTCTAGACTGGCGCTTTTTTCCGGCAAAGCTCCATGCCAAAAAAAGTGGCAGCTATTTTTATGCTAATGAAGCAGGGGAGATTTAAATCCCTGCTTTATTAGCAGTTACGCTATGTCTAATTTGCATCCCTTTTATGAAAAAGGGATGCAATCTAGACGTAGCCTAGATGTGGCCTCACCAGTGTTGAATAAATGGGAACAATCACTTCCCTAGATCTGCAGGCAATGCTCCTATTAATTCACCCATTTAGATTTTTTTGGTTACAAGGGCACACTGTTGACTCATATTCAGTGTCATCCACGGTAATCCTCAGGTCCTTTTCTGCAGAACTGGTCCCCAGCCTGTACAAGTGCTTAGGATTCTTTCATCCCATGTGCTTCATCAGATGCCTTTTGGCTCAATCCTCCAATTTGTCTAGGTCACTCTGGACTCTATCCCTACTCTCCAACATATCTACCTCTTCCCCCAGCTTAGTGTCTGCAAAGTTGCTGAGAGTGCAATTTATCCTCTCATCTAGGTTGTTAATAAAGATGTTGAACAAAACTGATACTCCAGCACAGAGGCTGCAGAAGTGGATCTCTAACTGTGGTGTGTAACTAAGGAAACACCCTTTGCAGAAGGGTTTGGAAGTGCATCCCATAGGAAGCTCTGGGGCTGAAATGTGTAGGAAAAGATACCCTTTCATTCTACTGATCCCAGCACAGTTTCCCTGTACACACCCCAAGATTGAGAATTGTGCCCAACTTAACTATTTGCTCCTAATAAGTTTAGGGTAGGGAGCATAATTCCCAGCTGGAGCTAGTTTTCAGGAGATAGCATGCTAAAAACAGAAAGTAGCATGGGACCCAGGCTAGCCACCCAGAGACAGAAAGGCTAGTAACTGCACTCATAGGCTCATACTCAGAATAGCTAGTCCCCCATTTTACACTGCTGTAGCAGCTACCATGTTTAGCTCTCTAACTCCATGAGATTAAGCTCAAATATGTCTCTTTCAGTTGGGAATCACCTATCCCCAGCTCAAGCGTCCACTTCCCCACAGGTTCATTGGCAGCACTCTCTGCCTCAAGAAACCCACTTCACTTTTACAGATGGTAAAACTGGGACAGAGAGCAGCACAGTGATGTGCCCAAGGTCACATAGTGGCTCAGTGGCACATCTGGGAAGTCTTGTGTCTCCCCTGCTCTGATGGGAGAAGGAGAAAAATCTATCTGGATCTGAGGGCTATGTCTACACTATGGGTTTTTGCGCAAGAACATCTTGTGCAAGGGTTCTTGTGCAAGAACTCTTGCACAAGAACACGTCCACACTGTCATGTGCTTTTGCGCAAGAGCATCCATGGCAGTATGGACGCTCTCTTGCGCAAGAAAGCTGTGATGGCCATTTTAGCCATAGGGCTCTTTTGCACAAGAAATCCCTGCTGTGCATCCACACTGCTCTTTTGCAGAAGAGCTCTTGTGCAAGAAAGCTTACACTTCTTAAAAAAGAGTGTAGCTCTTGTGCAAGAAGCTCTGTCTTCTGATATTGTACTGTAAATCTCCTTGAGCAAGAGTGGAAGGCCACTGTGGACACTCTGCAGAAGAAAGGCCGTTCTTGCGCAAGAACCCACCAGTGTAGACATAATCAAGAAGGCCAGCAGGGTCAGGACCCAGCAGTGGGTAGATATGGGGTGCAGGTTACCTTGAGCTGTTGCACTAAAGGTATGGCTGAAAGCTTGCCTGGTGCAGCAGGAGTATCCACCCTTGTTCTGTCTTCTCCTTGGCAATGTGAGAGGCTTGTGGGGAGGGGAGGGGTCATGCTCCACAGCTACTGCTGCCACAGCAGCCAGCCTGAGCCCTTCCCTCCTGGGCCACAGGTTCTCCCTCCTGCCAACCCTGTCCTGGCTGTCCCTCCCCCTCACTTTTTTACAGGTGCATGCGCATGCTTTCCTCAGTGCTGCTGCAGCCACCACCAGCCACAGAGGAGGCATCACCCCAGCCAGGCGGCCTTCCCCCATGCTCTGACCACCGGGGGAAGGTTGGGGCTGATTTTCCCCCCATCCCCAGAAGCGAGGCCTCACCCTTGGCAGTGCCCCCTTCCTGCCTTCCCTCAGTCCGACCAGAATTGGGACCATTGGGGAAGCGTTCGCACCCTTCGCGCACTAGCCTCCTCCCCCAGCGCATTCAGGCCTGGCAATGGCCCTCTCCCCTTTTTCTTCTCTCCACCAATCTTGGGTGCCCATGGATATATCCCTCTGGAAAGTTTGACATCTTCTCTCTCCCCCCCCCCGCCCCCCCCACACACACTTCTGCATGAGACGCTATATCTTAAGTAAATCACTTAAAACAAACTTTATCATTAACTGTGTGTACCCAGAAAATGAGGAATACAATTTGAGACCATGGAGCCTATTTTGCAGGTAGGCTGAATGTACACATCTTCAACTGAGGATAAAAGTGTTATAAAAGATCTAGGTATTATATAATGCTAAATTCTCTGAACAATTGCCTCCTAGGTGTGTTAGGTTAGGCACTGAAAGTCTTTTGGATACTTTTGACTTTACCCTCTGAGTCTCTGTTCTCCTTCTGTAATATGGGGCAAAACCACCCCAACTCCCCTGTGAGGTGAGAAGACTGTGAAACATGCAGATAACGCAGTTACGATCACCATGAAAAAACCTGCGAGGAAATGAATAATACTGTCTTCAGAACAGGATTTGAGTAGTGTGCAGCAACAAGATGTGGAGTCACACACATAGCAATGGAGATAAATTAAAATAGCTGCAGATTAACTGAGCACCATCAGTCTACTGAAAGATATAGGAAAAATCAGTGGAAAAAATTGTATGTGGTCATGTAATTAAAGGTCGAGGGAGTTGCATTAAAGTTGCAGATAGTCTTAATTCTGGCATTCCTCACTCTTGACTGTTTGACTCTTCAACCTTTGTTTGAATGTAATTTTGTAAATGTGTGTAAATATATAATAATGTGGGTGTGTGTATACACAAACAAACCTGGCACTAAAAGTTTGGGCCTCCATTTTCAGTCTGTATTGGATTAGTCCGCCCTCACAGCTCCTCTCCCCATAACCTAGTTGCAATTATATAAAAATGGCAGATTAAACAAAAAGTGTTGCAAACTAATACAAAAAATTATTCGCCTAACCTTTTATCTTTTAAGATCAGATATGCCTTTGTTCAAAATAGGATTGACCTAAAGCCTTGCTCCATTCATGGAAGTCTTTCTATTGACTTCAATAGGCTTTCTATTAAGCCCTCAGCCTTTTCATAACTTAATCACTTCTGTTTTTCAATTTGTGGAAAACATACAATCATTATAAAAGTTTGAGGTGTAATTCTTTTGCTACTGCCATCTGTAGAGCATATTAAATGTAAAGCAACACCTTTTTAGAGATGTCAGAATTATAAACAAAACTTATTCTCAGATTAAAGCATACGGTATTTACAAAATATGAATAAATCGAAAATTTGTGTTAGGTTTAAAAGTTTGAAGTACTGTACCTGCCATCTACTGGAAATATAAAGAAGGTGCATTGATCAGCTTTGTCAGTCTTTCAACCTCAAAGGCTGGAACAATGTCACTGAAGTGTGACTAATTTATTTCTTTATGAAAACAATATTGTGTTAACTTAATTTTGAGCTATTGTGACTTCTTTCCTTACTTTGCCTAAACAGAATTCTACAATGTAATTCTTAATTTATTTCCTACTACTTCATAAGTTTTTAATGCCACCCTTTGTACAATCAGAAAGTAATTGCCAAATATAGGATAATATATTAAAAAACTCGTTTATATAATCATGGCTCTCCCAACTTGCACAAGATGCAGTTTGTAAAGGGAGTATGAATTATTAATAAGGAGATCATATTTGATCTTCAGAATGTAATTCATCTTCAGTTATTAGTTTGTTCCCATCTGGGGGAAAAGGTACCAAGTATTTAGTCTATTAAACAAAACTTGGCTGTAGAGAAATGCAGCTTTTTTTAATTCTATTAGCAATATAATTTGAGTTCACCATGTTTCATACAATCCAATTAAAACTTTGATATAAATAGTAAAATATATCTATAGATTAAAAACTATAGCAAATGGAGAGTTCCTTAGTAACAGAAGAAATCATAAAGTGGAAGATAGAGGTGAATGCCCTAAGCAAGGTACAACTAATGGCAACACCCTGATAAGCAAGGTACAACTAATGGCAACACCCATGATTAACCATTCTGGATCAAAGAGAGGATGTTGTGACTATAGTAAATATATTTCATTTGCTCCAGTAAAAGTTGTAGTACAATCTTAGTTTATATAATATCACAAATACTAATTAGTTAGGGTTTTTTAGTTTTGTTCTCAATATTTAAATTACCCAGACATAATGAGAGATTATTTAGGACTAAAATTATTCTATTTCTATAATTATTATATATTTGCTGTTTACATGATTTGCATCACTGTAGTGGAGAGGGAGGATTTAGAGTTTGTCTTTTGTATTTTTGCTTTACATTCTTTCCCTTTACTCTTTCCCTCCCCATCCTTCTCTCTCTGCTATTTATTTGTTCCCTGGACCCCTTAACTCCATCTGTAGAAGTGGGTTGTGCCCATGAAAGCTCAGGATACCATCTACGTTTTTTGTTAGTCTCTAAGGCGCTGCAAGATTATTTGTTGTTTAAGTTTATTCAGTTACAGTGCAGTGTAGATGCATCCTAACTCGAAATAAGATATGCAATTTGAGCTATGCAAATTGCATATCTTATTTCGATGCTATTTTGAAATAGCTTATTTCATCATTTGGCACTGTCTACACAGCACCAAATTTCAAAATAAAGTGCTATTCTGTAACATCCCTTACACTTTGTAGAATGAGGTTTACAGGGACGTCAGAATAGCTAGCCCAAAATAACAGGCCACACCTATCAGCTCCACTGCTTCCCTGTGTCATAGTGTCAGAGCAGTCAAAAGTCTGAGGAAGGCCAGGTCTAGATTTCAGGATACCAGAATTTGAAACAGGCCAGAGGGCACATGAAGAGTGAGATGTCAGACAAAATCAGGGTACTAGGAGATCAGAGTCTGAGACAAGTCAGAGGGTAGACTGGGAGTCAGAATAAAGAGGAGGGTTGGATCAAGTTGGCAGGCAGTCATAGGAAACTATTGTTGAAAAACTTCTTGCTTTCTAATTTTAGCATATGATTTTAAAATAAATCAATTGTAATATAAATACATAAATTGGAATATAAAGATTGTACTTACATTAGAGTCTATAGAATATAGAGCAGTATAAACAAGTCATAGTCTCTATGAAATTTTAGTCGCTACTGAATTCTCTCTAGTGTTTTTTCTGCAACATATTGTAAAACTAGGCAAATATCTAGATGAGTTACCTCCTGGAAGATCTCTGCATACCCCCAGAGGTAGCCATAGCTCTGGTTGACAACCACTAGGTTAGAACACATTACATTTTAGGAATGCTAGAAAATGGAGCCAGTGGTCCTGATACCCAAATGCTTTATTAAGCTACCTTTAGTGGCAGACTACAAGTCATTTTGACCCCTTGTTATCCATCAAAGTTGAACCAAAAGAAAGAAAACAAGAGAATACCAGTTAGTTACACTTGTTTCGAATACATGATTTGTTTGGGTGAGGGATATTATTCAGTCCATAAATTAGTAAAAATAAGTTCTATTTAATGTCAGTTAATTCACTTATGTTACCTAGTAATGTGGCTCACTTACTACTCTAAGCAAATATTACAAAAAAAATTATTTCAAAGTTGCATTTGTATTACTAGAATACAATTTTCTCCTTCGAACTGCTCTCAGACATAGATGGGACTTTTTCAGCTTTATTTCATCTAAGATAGGTGACATTCCACCCCTACATTTTATTATACATCTGGAGGTAATGTAGACACAGTCAGCATTTGTGCTACACACAATCTCTTAAAAAGAATCTCCCAAACAGAATGAAAAGATCATTAATAGCCCAGATTTCAATCTTCTTTACACAGCTCAGGTAACAGTAAATGAATAATTTGCTGTTCTAGCTTTAGGAAGCTTACATCTAATGGCTGCTAGGGACAGGATAATGGTATCTTAGTGATTACACCATACTTTTCTAGCCACTTTCAAGGTCTTTGCTTTCAGCTCTGCCCTAATGAAAAGACAGTCCTGAAAATGGGTCAGCTCTTTATTAAAAGTGCAGTGTGCATCTAGACAAAATGAACTTGCTGCTCAGATTTCTTTCAGCAGATTAATATGATGTTGGTGGTAAGGTAGATCTGATTCAACAGACAAATTCACAAATGAGCTGATGGCTTTGGTTAATTTCATATGTGTCTAAAAAGTTTGATTTAGCTTTTGATAAGAGGATGATTCATAAATCCTTTTAGTGGGGGTGAAAGGTTGTTGTTTAGTTTCACTAAACACTAGTTATGCCCTACTATGCTTCAACCCTATGGCTGGAGGGATCAACTTGGGTAAAAAGTTATGTTACATGTCATGTCCATACAAAACCTGGCCTCTCTGCCAAGTCTAACAAGTGGTAGCAGAGAGATGAATGTGATAAACCACACCCTTCTCTTGGAATTTGGGGACTATCTCGCTAACAATCTATAAACTGGGGAAGATAGGCATTGAGCTGCCTAACTGCAAGGCCTGATTTTTAATAGTTTGAGGAAGACCCACATCAGAATATCCCATAACTCCAGTGGCTGTGTCACTCTCCCAAGAGGTGACTAGTACTAAATTACTATAAAAATATGTGTCCTAGTATACTCCTGGAGGAATTCTGTCACTGCACATGGATGGAATTCATCTCCCTCATAGAATTTTTTTTCCTCTTTAGAAAATACATTCTGCTGGAGAGGTGCTGACATTACACTTTTGCCCAACAGGAACATCTGCATTTTTCACAGTCCCCTGCCCCTGGTGCCAGGCAAGGAGGTATGGGATGGAGGGCAGGAGGGAAAGGACAACATGGGGACACATAGAGCTGCTGGGAACTCACAAATTGGGATTTAGAAAGGCTAGTAGTAAGACAGGATGGGAGGGAAGGCTGAATGGGAGTGCGGGTGCAGGGACACATTGGGACAGGAGGAATGGAGTGCTGTGACACATGGAGATGGGGTCAGATGTGCCTGATTGAATGAAGGAAGCTAGGGTCAGCCAGGGTCTGCCCCAGGGAGGATCCCCAACATTGTAACAATCTCCCCCATCTCCCAAATCCTTTCCATACTTTTTCCACCTGCACCTAACAACTCTCCAGGTTTATTCCCAGGCATCCATGCAATTGTTTTGCTCTCTCTCAGCTGCTCTATTACCCTTCACCCAAGCCCTTGCACAGCTTCTGTGGGGTGAGTATATTACATTTCCATATTTGAGTAATTAGTCCTTTGAACCACAAGTTCTGTATTAATATATCTCATAGGGTATGTCTACACTAGCCCCCTAGTTCGAACTAGGGAGGCTAATGTAGGCATTCGAAGTTGCAAATGAAGCCTGGGATTTAAATATCCTGGGCTTCATTTGCATCTTCCTGGGCGCTGCCATTTTTAAATGTCTCTTAGTCTGAACTCCGTGCCCGCGGCTACACGCGGCACGGAGTAGGTAGTTCGAATTAGGATCTCTAATTTGAACTACATATGCTTATCATACGTGCTAAGCCACCTTTTGTGTTAGAGCATGCAGCATACATTAAACTGAAGAGCTGGTACAGATGCATGTGATACAGAATTTTGGAAATAGCATCTTTTGTGTGCAAGTAATTGTATATAATACCTGATGCAGATTTTCAGAAATTCTAGCTAAAGTAGATATCACATGTTTGAAAAACCACAACCAGCACAATTGCCTAGAATCCTGCAAAATGAAATCTCTTGAGAGAGGAAAGAATCTTCCAAAAGAAACAAGACATATCCTTAGATATTACTCCCCTGAAATCATGACTTTAAGGGTACGTCTAGATTATAGGCTTTTGTCGACAGATACTGTTGACAAAGCTTCTGTCGACAAAAAGCGTCTAGACTGCAACATGACACTGTGGATGCAAAGGACAGTGTAGATGCAATAACACCTTCTGTCGACAGAATTCTGTCAAAAAAAGGTGTTATTCCTGTGGCTCGTGTGGAGATCGTGAATGTTGGAGGCCTCCCCTCAAACCTCGATGAGGTCCACGATCTCCACACTTGATCAGGTGGGCGCCCGCCTCTTGAGGCCCTGGGCAGGCTCCTGGGAGCTGCCAGCATGGTCTCAGGAAGGGGGAGGGCTGGGTGGCAGCGGGTGGCTGGCTCGTGCCATGCCAGTTGTAGGGTCTGCTGGCTGGGTGCTGGCAGGCTGCAACTGGCACAAACACCGTAGCCAGACCGTGGCCCTTTAAGGGCTCTGGGGCCGTGAGGGGGGCAGAAGAGTTTTCCTGGTTTGGCCAGAGTGGCCAGTAGGGCAAACTGGGAAGGGCTAGCCTCCTACTAGTTCAAATTAAGTGGCTACACAGCCCTTAATTTGAACTACTTAATTCGAACTAGGTGTTAGTCCTCATAGAATGAGGTTTACCTAGTTCGAGTTAAGCGCTCTGCTAGTTCGAATTAAGTTTGAACTAGCGGTTTGTATGTGTAGCGCCTATTAAAGTTAATTCGAACTAACAGCTGTTAGTTTGAATTAACTTTGTAGTGTAGACATACCCTGAGTTCTCCCACAGCCTTCTCAGTTGCTGGGAGCAGCATCATTAATAGTTCTGTGAGCTCTTCCTGCTGAGGAATGTCAAAGCAGCACAGCAGCTTGTCCCCTTTCCCCTGCAAAAGTAGTCTGCCTGCTACTATGTTCCTAGTGCAAGGAAGAACAGGAGCATCCCAATGATTTGCTCTCTGTTTGTTCCCCAAAGGGAGCAGCACAATCAGCTGTCAGATACTTCCCAGAGTTTTGAAAGGGGAGGGGTGCATGCCTGCATGGCAGCAGAGATCAAAGCAATCAGGGCAGGAATTGTGAGATACTGGAAGAAGCCAGTTCAGTCAACAATATACTGGCTCTTTGTCAACAATAAAGGGAGGGGAAAGAAAAAGGTATCTTGTAGGGGTGGAAGATTTTTATCACCAAAACTAGCGGTTTCTCCCAACAACAGTAGTAATGCAGTATTGCACACTCAGATGTCAGAAAAGATTTTGGTGACAAAACTTGGTAATGTAGACAAAGCCTTAACATTGAACCAGCTTGTTGGTGACAGAAACAAGCTCACCCGGATATCTGGGGAGGAAAAGTGAGATTTGGATTTTTCACTGCTACAACCCTACAAACAAGTTAGGCTGCAAATAGATTACATATGCATAAACCCCAAAATGAAATATACGGTTTTCATTTGCTTGATGAGAAAATAAATAAATAAGCTAGTTTAATTTTACTGAATTGTTCTGTTTTGTACTGATGACAATGTTTCAAAACCGCGACACTGTTTACACAACTGTGCAAAATTAATCACGCTAAGTGGCTGAAAGTATCTAGTTTTATAAGACTTCTTAGTAAAAGTATAATCATATGAAAGTTCAGCTATAATCATAGTCTGCAAATACTCATAAAACATTTTATCATACTTCCTCCCCAGGCCCAAAGTTATTTGCTCTTTATGAAGTACTGCAAGTTGTACAGTCTTTTGGTTCACTCATCATATAATATGTCTAACACAACAGGAATTACAAAGTGAATTCAGGCTGGTTTTCTTGAGGTAGTCTTTTATAGGTGGTGAAATAGGTCACAAACTCTGGGTCAAATGTCATTGTGAATTACAATAATTGCAATTTACGGTAAAGACTAGAATAAGGTTTGAAACCTGTCAGTACATATCATGAAGTGGAAATAAATTACAGCTTGTCATAAACAACAGATTTGACTTAGGTGCTTCCTTTTCACTCTGACTGCATCAGACCTTCATCCACCCAGCAATTAACTTTATTCACATTAATATTCAGCAGTGTTGACAAGACTGACACAGTAAATTTGGGTTTGTATAAAAGTAAAGACAGATTGATGTAGAGTCATTATATTGTCTGGTGATTCATCATGGAGCAGTAGATCTTGAAAAATGGAGAACAAAGCTATTGACTCTGGCATTGACTTATTGTGCCAAAAAAGGACTCTGAGTTTCTATTTCTCCTCCATACACAAATTTTTGTTTAGAAATAAACAGTAATTTTATTTAAAGGCTTACACACAGTGATACTAATAGGCTGTGTCTAGACTGGCAAGTTTTTCTGCAAAAGCAGCTGCTTTTGCGGAAAAACTTGCCAGCTGTCTACACTGGCTGCTTGAATTTCCACAAGAACACTGAGTTCCTACTGTCTGAAATCAGTGCTTCTTGTGGAAATACTATGCTGCTCCCGTTCAGGCAAAAGTCCTTTTGCGCAAAGCTTTTGTGCAAAAGGGCCAGTGTGAACAGCTCAGATTTGTTTTGCGCAAAAAAGCCCCAATCGCGAAAATGGCGATCGGGGCTTTCTTGTGGAAAAGCGCATCTAGATTGGCACGGATGCTTTTCCGCAAAAAGTGCTTTTGCGGAAAAGCGTCCATGCCAATCTAGACGCTCTTTTCCGCAAATGCTTTTAACGGAAAAGTTTTCCGTTAAAAGCATTTGCGGAAAATCATGCCAGTCTAGACGTAGCCATACAGTGATGTAATCCTGCTCTATTATTTTAGCACATTCATGGTTTCCTATGGCTATATCTTGAAAGGCTGAATAATTATTTTATTGTAATGTTAAGTCAATCACTGCATCTTAAATTATAAATATACTCCCTTGTGGGGGAAAGAGTGTGTGCTACTATACACACTAGCTCTTGCTTATGTAATGGCCACTCAAAGAAAAGGAACACATTTTTCATAAGAAAGGAAGAGGGAAAAAATATTCAAAATCAACAGTTGGCGTATTCTGTCTTTAAAATATCACTCAAGATGGAGTAAAGTTAGGCACAAGAAACTACACATTTCCCAAAGTTTAGAAGATGCATCACAGACGTTACTGGGAGATGTGGCAATGTTTATAATAGGTACTGAAACAAGCTACCATCTCTTCTGCTTTTACATACTTGTGGATTCATTGCTTTATGAATAAAGGACATTGAAATAAGTGCAGCCATGACCTTTCCCCTAATAATGTTCTGTTTTTATGTGAAGTTCAAAAAGTGCTTCATTTAATTAAAATGTATGGCAAAATGTATAAAGCAAAAAGTATGTAATTAAATCTTATTGCACATCTTTGGATTATAGAAAGGAGAGGTACAGGGATCTTTTTACCAATTACTGTTGCACACCAACTTGTGTGGATGGGGCAATTAAGGTAGTGTTTTAAACTCCCATGAGTTTAAAAGCGGAAAGAAAAAAATATCCTATCCAATTGCAACTGTAGATGAAAATCAGGCAGACAGAGTCTGAATCTCTGTTGCATAAAGTCATCTTTATGACACTTCAACACAATTACTGGATCTGGCTACAGGAGAATTCATCCATTGCAAGGGAAATCGCTTAGCGTGTGGAAGAGTTATACCGGATCTACAGCAAGCCCTCCCAGTGCCCAGAGTAATGGGCACATTGGAGGGAAGGGAACCTGTGGGAAGGGATCATGGCTGGAGCACTAGGCAACGTCTAGACTGCAGGCTTCTTTTGAAAGAAGCTTTTTTGGAAGAGATCTTCCGAAAAAGATTCTTTCAAAACCGAGCGTCCACACAGCACAAGCGCATGGAAAAAGCAATCTGATTTTTCAAAAACAGAGAGTCCACACTGATTGGATGCTCTCTCGCATAAAAGGCCATTCAGAAAGAACCACTTCAGCCAGGGCTTTATGTCAGGAACTATAGAGCTGCGATTAGTGTGGATGGAGTGTCCACCAGGGCACCTGTGCTTTTTCCTGGAGGCCTCTTCTTTTAAAAAAAACCCCTCTTCCGCATCTATGCACACCTTTTTTCTAAAGAGCTATTTCAGAAAAGGCTTTCTTCCTCATAGAATGAGGTTTACCAATGTTGAAAAAAACCCTGTGATTTCAATTTTCTTTCAAAAATCCACACTGCTATAGCAGTGTGGACGTAAGTGACATTTTTTCAGAAAAACAGCCATTTTTCTGAAAACCCCCTGCAGTCTAGAAGCACCATTAACATGCTCCAGTTCTTTCCCTCATGTCAGAATTATTCTTTGGTGTCATAGGAATTTGAGTGTAATTTAGAGCAGCCCCAAAACTATTCTAACTTATGCCTGTAGCTGGCTAGCCTGAGGGAACGACAAGGGTGAAGGTTACTTAAAGGCAACTTTATTACCACTTCTGTTTCTGTGCTAAGCATCGGCTGACCAGAAGAGGGAATCAAGTTCCGTGTGTAATTATCTGAATAAGAACTTTGGCTAGCACCTCTACCCTAGAGAAAAGTACCACAAGAAGCTCCACAAAAATCTTGATTCTGTCTCTTAAAGACCTGTGTGTATAGAACCAAGAGGAAGACAGAACCTTATCAGTGAAAAAACAAACAAACAAATATTTCAGTGCCACAAGGTTGTAGTTGTGTACTTTGTATCTGCTATAACATATCAAAATGTAGATTTATCTTGCTATGTTAGCTGACATTTATTCAGTCACTAAAATCTCATTTTTCTCAGCCCCAGAAGTTATCTAGGATTTAGACAATATGCAACAAGGCAAAACAGTCTACAACGAACTCTGGGCATTGGTCTGAAAGACTTCAACACTAACAAAGAGATCTGAAAAATCGCCAACCTTCAGGTTAGATTTCAGAATCAGAAGGAAGAACTGGAACATATTTGGAGTATATACTCTGATGCCAACACAGATTCCCACATGAAATGTTCAAGTGGGAATCAACAAGTATGAAGAAATATGGTTACCCTTAAAAAGAACCCTCAGAAAAAAGGGCAGAATAGTCAATAGAGTGGGACTGAGCAACAATTTTTGATGGGGAGCCACTCCAAAAATTTGGTAAGTGGTCAAGGGCCACACTCTTCTGTGATATTAATAGAGGCAGGGATGGAGGTTTGGTGCAGGAGGAAATGTGGAGTTCAGGAAAGGGTATGGGCCAAAAGAGGATTCTGACTTGGAGGAGGGTTGTAGCAGGGATGCAAAGTCTGGGAGGAGGTTGTGACCTGGGTCAGGAGTGCAGAAGGAGATACAGGGTTTGGGCTGTGCCAGAGAGAAGGAGATAATGGCTAAACAAAAATTATAGTAGTCTTGTAGAAACACTCTGAGATGGTATACAGGAAGAAAGGCAAGACTTAGGCAAACTAAATCAAATTGAAGATGACACCCTAAATAAAGGCCTGTGTGGACAGAATGTTTGTGGACTACGAAGAAAGAGAAAAATGCATTAAATATTTAGGAAAGTTTTGCAAGAGCAGAGATTGATTTCCTACTCATCCTCAAGTTATCATACCTGACAATCAGTTTGGCCGAGTACCCACAAATCTTCTGAAGAAGAACCTTCTGGTAGATGACAACATACCTGGGGAAGTTTCAGAAGCAGTAGTTTTAACTTTTTTTAAAAAAATCAGCATCTAGCAAAAAGCTAGTCACAACTGTTACCATTGAGAGGCTACAAATATCTCTAACACGGTGCATCTGACGAAGTGGGTCTTTGCCCACGAAAGCTTATGCTCCAACACTTCGGTTAGTCTATAAGGTGCCACAGACTCCTTGTCGCTTTTGCAGATCTAGACTAACACGGCTACCCCTCTGATACTCTAACACGTTAACAGCACAAAGTGCATTGAAGGAAAGGCATTTAACGTTTTACCAAGGAATGTGCAGAAGTTTTAGTTGCTGATTGACATTCTTCCTTTCCTTTTTATGCTTTTAAAATTGAGCAGAATTTGCCTCATATAATGGAAGGGGTTCATCTAGAATACGCTAAAGTGTCAAAAGGGGATATGCAAATTCCACGAGAATTTGCATATCTTCTTCCAATCTCATTTTCAAAAGCAGAGCTTTCAAAAGTGAAAGTAATCAAGACACTTTTTTTGGCAACCCCCCCTTTTTCAAAAAGCCGCGTAAACCTCATTTTTTGAGGAAAAGCAGCTTTTCAAAAAAAAGGAGGGGGTTTGCTGAAAAAAACATGTCTTGATTACTTTCACTTTTGAAGCTCTGCTTTCAAAAGTGAGATTGGAAGAAGGAATTTGCATATCCTCTTTCGAATCTTCCACGTAGTCTAGATGAGCCTTTGAAGTATTTAAAATATTTATTGATCTAAAACCAGGAGTGTGACAGTAAAGATGTTCAATAGAATTCTCGTTCAAATTATAATTTGAAAAAGACATACAATTATAATTTAATTATGAGGCAATTTCATATGCGTATATATTGAATGAGCCTATTTATGTTATCTTCTGATTTTTTTTCTTCTTGTAGATTTTTTTTTCTTACACTCTGATTTTTGCCTCCGTTTCTTCCACAACGGGGCTACATCTACACTGGCATGATCTTGCTCAAAAACTCTTTAGAGCAAGAGTTCTTGTGCAAAAACTGTTCCAGAAGAGAGCGTCTACACTGGCATGTGCTTTTGCGCAAGAGATGTGCTTTTGCACAAGAGCATCCATGCCAGTGTAGATGCTCTCTTGCTCAAGAAAGCTCTGATGGCCATTTTAACCATAGGGCTTTCATGTTGTCTGTCTACACTGGCCTCTTGCGCAAGAACAGTTGTGCAAAAGGGCTTATTCCTGAGCAGGAGCATCATAGTTCTTGCGCAAGAAGCCCTGATTTCATACATTAGAACATCAGTTTACTTGCGCAAGAACACACGGCCAGTTTAAGCAGGCAGCAAGTTTTTGCACAAGAGCGGCCGCTTTTGCGCAAGATCACGCCAGTGTAGACACAGCCCCTGCTGCTTAGCTTCTGTCTGAGGGTGCATCTACATTGCAGGGCTTCACTTGAAATAAGCTATGCAAATTCATCTATGTCAATTGTGTATCTTATTTCAAAATAGCTTATTTCAAAACAGGGAATGTTTACACAGCACTTATTTCTAAATAGAGCACTCTTCCTCTGACTTTCCTTACTTCTCATACATTGAGGGTTACAGGAGTAGGAGTAAGAAGTCCTCCAGCTCGATAGTATTTTGACACTATTTTGAAATAACTGCCTGCTGTGTAGACGCGGACTAAGTTATTTCAGAATAGCGCTAGTTATTTGAAATAGTGTTGCAGTGTAGACATACTCTGACAGTTTCTCATATCCACTACTCCTAGAAATCTGTCTGATGGCATGTCTTCACTAAAGAGTTAATATGGGCTCTTATTCAAGTGGTAGCCCTTAACTCAATCCTGTCCCCACACATATCCTTCTTAGTTGAGTTTGGCAGTGCTTTAAACTCAGGCAGCTGGTGTCTGAGGGTATAGGGTAATGCTCAGATGCCACTTTCACATGTTGGTAAAAAAAACCCACTTTTTAGGAAGAACACAGACTAGATTGCTCAAGTACAGATAATCTTCCAATGCCTTTCCCCATCTCCCTTCATTGGGGTTGACAACTCTCCTAGACTGAACAGTCTAGACACCATTTGCAACAATAGATCTGGTCCCTTCAGTCTGACTGAGTTGGTAACCCAACCCCGCCCATGCCTGCAAAGGCAAACAAATTCTCCCACAACTCTCTAGAAATTGATCAATGGCTCAGCTTATTGCGCCAAAAGAAACAATGGGAAAAGCCCCCTGAAGTCTTAACAAAACATGCACCCAGGTGACTACAGCACTAGTGAAGATGCCATTAGTTGGGTAGGACTTTGCAGCATGGCACTTCTCACCTGGCTTAGGCTAACTCAAGTGCTGATCACCCAGGTTAACTGCAGTGAAAACAATGTCTAGAGTTACCTAATGCTGCTTGCTCCTTGAGCCTCTCTACAAATGCTACTTGCAATGGATCATCTCTTCGGGTGCATCTATGCTGCACTGCTATTTAGTGATAACTAGTGTTATTTTGAAATAACAATGCAAGCACCTACACAGCCATTCCATCATTTTGAAATAATTTCAAAATAATGGACGGCTTACTTCGAAATCTGTAAGCATCATTCTATGAGGAGTAATGCCTATTCTGAAATAGTTATTTTGAAATAAGTTGGGTGTAGATGCTCCACTGCTATTTTGAAATAGCGCTAGTTATCACTAAATAACGGTGCCGTGTAGATGCACCCTTTAAAGAGATGATCCATTCACCGGGGCCATTCTAAGGGCTCTAAATTCCCCAGTGCCTCCTAAGGGCTCTAAATTGAGATAGCACGCCTACATTAGGGAAGCCTGCCTTGGATTAATTTTGAGGCTTCCCTGCAGTGTAGATGTGCTATTTTGAAATAAGCTATTTTGGAATAACTATTCTAGAATAACTTATTTCGAAATAAGCATGCAGTGTAGATGTACCCATTAATTCTGAACTCTCCTTGACTGGTCTTTTGCAGGTTTCTCTTAATTAACTCCAAGCTACCTGAGCTTTCTCTGATTATGTAGCTTTAATTTTCTCTTTAAAGTCCTGAAACAAGTAGAGTGAATGAGCATCTAGCTTTTTGTGCCATCTCATTCTGCACACTGATAAAATGTGCCAGCTTTCAAATATAGGCCTATGGTGTTGTTGAGCAAGAACAATACCTTCTGAGCCACAGCACTGCAAGTGGCTATAAGGGAACTTCAGCTGTCAGATTTCTAAAGTCACAGAGTCAACTAAGGGATCACCAATTTGTCTAGCTTCCATGAATATAAATGGTGTCTGCCTTGGCCATCTCCTTTCTTTTCAGTTAGGTAGTTATGAGTCAGAAGGGTTAGATCAACAGGACCTCTTCATTGACTTTTTATTACTGCTGGTGAACAAACTGCATGGTCTTTAGTTTGCTTAATGGCATTGCTTTTTCTTGTTTCCTACAAATAGAGGCTGGATCCTCCCAGAAACTATTAACCACTCTGTCTCCTCCTCAGGAGCATGTTGTTGGCTGGAGTTTATTTCTTTGAGGCAACTGGCTACGCTGCATCTGAGTTAAATTTCATGAATTGCTAACTGAATGCAAACCTGGGAATAATGTAACTTTTTACTATTTGGAATCAATTGTCACTTATTCATATAGTATTGCAATGTTATTGGTCCAGTTATTGTCAATTTGCTGATGACTTGGCTGAGCATGGAACAAGGAAGAAACTGAAACACTGCAAAAAGACAATGAGCCCAGTCAGTATTGCTGAACGTGTTGACATTATTGAAAGTTGGAGGGATCAATCCAAGAGAAGCTGGGTTAGCCCAGATGGGTGGAGAGGAAATGAGTGGGGTGACTATATGTGCTGTAATTGACTGGAGCGGAATTTTAACTTTAGTTTTCAAAACTGAGTCTGTGTACAGTTTTAAAAGACTCAGTGAAGATTAATGTTATTGAAGTTATACCTCTGTTGGGCAATGTGGATGTGAGAGTGTGTTTTTCAAGTACTACAAAGGAAGCGGAGGCTTACTGTATTCCCCCCAACCCCCCTTAGAAGGTATAGATCTGGCTTAACCAGCCTCTATTCCACCTTCTTGCAACTCCTCTGCAGGAAGAATGGTAGTAGAAGGAGTGCCCAGAGCATGTTGCTGTCTGGGTATGTTAGCTAGAGCCATCAGGGATCATTGTCAGATTCTAACATTTTTTTATGCTAGAGTTCATATTTTTACATCTTTACAACACATATAAACATATGCAACATTGTCTTCCTGAGTCTGAAACTGTGACTGAAAGGTATGAACTCCCTATATCTATCATTAGTTTAATTGTGGTATTTAGTGCTAAAGCCAAGGCTGCTATGTTAGCACTGACGCTAATTATTATGTTGCTGATCATTTTAATGAGTTGAGTGGGGAAGATATGCAAGTGAAGCTCACAGGAGTCGAGATTGGGATATGTGGCCAGGAAGAAAATATAAAGGAAAGAAATGTATTGGCACCCAAAGACAGGAAAGAGGGAGGAAAATCAGAGAAACAAACAGCAGAAAAAGCTATGATCTAAATGGAGAATCTATTTTCCCATTGAGTGATCCTGAATATGACACTAAGGGCGTTGTCTACATGGTTGGGTGAAAGTGTTCTATGGGAGTGTGATTTCTAAAGTGCACATTAGTTGGTGCATATAGACCTTGCTGGTACATTTCACACCTCCTAGTGTGTATTATTCTAGCATGTAGACAAGCCTTAAGGTGCTGAATAATAATTAAAAACTGAATAATTACACAAAGGCCATATTATTTTTTGGATTGCTGTCTGCATGTTCCAATGATAGAATGAAGGCAAGGTGAGTAAGGCAGTATCTTTTATTTGATTAAGTTCTGTTGGTGAAAGAGAAAATAAAAATGGACATTTCTTTATGGATTGAGAGATGCCATACATGTACACCCAGACCACAGACTATAATTATAAATGGAATTGAACTGTCTCCTCATTCCTGCCCTTGTCAGACTAAAACAATAGGATGAAGAGAGGTCTTCCCTTTCCCTCTTCATCTAAATGTGGTGTTCTTTGAACCCTAATTGTGACTGCTTAAATTTGACACTGTTAATTGCTTCATTGCTAGAAGATGTAGCAAATGCCTTTGTCCTGGGCATCCAGGCAGGCCTGTCATGTCTTGAACATCCATTCAAATGAATGGAATTCCCAAAGGAAAATGCTGCCACGTTTTATATGCATTTAAGCAGTAGCAAAAGACATTAACTGAGTTGGGCCCTGATTTTCGGTTTAGTTTCAGAGGTTCCTAAAGAAAGGGGCGGGGGTTGAAAAATCAGTGCTTTGTCTAATAATGCAAATTAAAACTCTTAAAATCTTGAACTGTGAGATTTTGTAACTGTAATAGCGTTATTATTGACGTAAATTTACAGGCCAGATCTTCAGCTGGTGTAAACTGGGGTCAGAAGTCAATGGAACAACATCACTTCATATCAGTTGAGATTTTGACAAGTATTTTGATTATTCTAACGATGTGAAGCTTGGAATATACCAGCTATTCTCCATTAAATGAGAACAGATTTTCAGGGTCAGTGGTATAGTGGTGTTGATTGATCTATTTTTTTAAGTGGATGTTTTCTGTTGGACAAGCTTTTATGAAGGACAAGATGCAGAGTTATTTTTACACTTATGTTTTCCCACCACATTGTTCCGTAACTACCAGTGTATTTTGTAATTGAGGTTAAGAAAATTAAAGAGTAGAGAAGGGAAAGAATTAAAGTATGAACAAGAAATAGGAGTCACTTTTGCATATTTCAGTTTGCAAACTTTTATCTCTAAAGTGACATGTCACATAGTTTATACTCAATGTCCTAAAAAACTTATGGTGGTCATTTTTTGAAGTACTATAACAAAATGACACCGAATCAAATAGCCATATCTGAATTTCAGGTATTTTCTGACTATGTTAACTTGGTTTAACAAATATTCTTAAATATTATGGCAATGTGACTTATTGGTTACTGTTTTATAAATTAATATAAACAAATCTAAGTTAATTAGTTTATTTCATATTAGTCTGCCAACAAATATCTCCATAGTGTTAAAATGTAAAGTATTCCTTCAGTCTATTAGAAAGAGTTATGCTTTATATTTTGGCAACAATACTTGTGCATTTTGATATAACTAACTAATGCACATCTAATGAGGCATTGCCACACTGAATAATTTTAAATAAGGAAAAATTGATAATGTAATGACCTCTTCCTCACTTGTTTTTTTCTTTTTTTTTTCCATGGGAGAATGCCCAAGAGTTCTTCTTGATAGTTCTGGGCAAAAAGTCCACACTGTTAAGCAGGGGCATTTTAAGTCATGAAACTTCCCTTATTAAGGACTCAATCACGTAGATTTCAGGAAATCTGTATTTCATAGATACATTTGCAAAAATAGAAATTGTCTGTCAAAGTAGCCAAAAAGTTCTGGAATATAGAGGAAAATATATGGGCCTATGTTTACTTAAAATGTAATTTAATTATTGTGTTACAGTAGTAGGAATTACATTGCAATGGGAATACTGTAGTTCAATTTAAACAGAATGTTTTGTGGTCCTATTAGACATTCCACATAACCACTCTTATCAATGTAAAAATGTATTGGGGTTTTCTCTTTCGCCTCTTAAATGTAGCATTCATGGGACTCCGTTGTGAATATGACCAGAAAGTTCTCCTTACAACTTAGTATGTCTCTATCAGCTAGAGGAGACAGGTATATATTTGGCCAGATTTCAGGTGGGAATTAAGCCAAAGGAACTACACTAGCTGAGGAACTATACTAGCACAATGTGATTTTCTGCATTTATATAACTTCTCCCTCAAGTGGATTTCTCTGCTGACTAGTGTATTATACTGGTAATAAAACAAACAACCCACAACCAGTTGCCATGAATCATCTGGTCAGAAGCAAGGCCAGTTTTTATGAATTGTGAGGCTTTACCAATATAAAAGTTATTAAATTACTTTATTGAAAGGACTCAGTGATAATAATAACTTCTAATTACATTTACACTGTAATAAAACTGTTGAAACCAGTGACAGCTTTACATTTATCTCAGAGGGCTTTGGATCAGACCTAATGTTGATACTTGGCTTTTTCCCTTGAGGAACTTTTAAGCCTAGATGGGACAGAATTCACATTAAGCATCGAACATGGAATAATAAAAAAAAACTTTGAAGGTTCCCCTTTCTGGATCCATTACTAGTTATTTCACACTACATGTTGTGCTGTGCTATGATGATTTTTCTCTGAGGACAAATGGAGAATATTTACCTTTTTCTTCCTTTCAGATGTTCAAGGCCACTTAATTTGTAATCACTGAATGGTTTTTCTGCCCTAACCCTGCTCTTGTGTGGGATGGTGGTAGAGGCCATTGACACTAGTGTGGTCAGCTTCCTGTATCATTGTTCCCTGTTTCAGGAGGGCTGGGCTGCATACATAACATAAGAACATAAGAATGGCCGTACTGGGTCAGACCAAAGGTCCATCTAGCCCAGTATCCTGTCTACCGACAGTGGCCAGCACCAGGTTCCCCAGAGAGGGTGGACCAAAGACAATGATCAAGCGATTTGTCTTCTGCCATCCCTCTCCAGCCTCTGACAAACAGAGGCCAAGGACACCATTTTATCCTCTGGCTAATAGCCTTTTATGGACCTAACCTCCATGAATTTATCCAGCTTCTCTTTAAACTCTATTATAGTCCTAGCCTTCACAGCCTCCTCTGGCAAGGAGTTCCACAGGTTGACTACACGCTGTGTGAAGAAGAACTTTCTTTTATTAGTTTTAAACCTGCTACCCATTAATTTAATTTGGTGTCCTGTAGTTCTTCTATTATGGGAACTAATAAATAACTTTTCTTTATCAACCCTCTCCACACCACTCATGATTTTATAGACTCTATCATATCCCCCCTCAGTCTCCTCTTTTCTAAACTGAAAAGTCCCAGTCGCTTTAACCACTCCTCATATGGGACCCATTCCAAACCCCTAATCATTTTAGTTGCCCTTTTCTGAACCCTTTCCAAGGCCAAAATATCTTTTTTGAGGTGAGGAGACCACATCTGTACACAGTATTCAAGATGTGGGTGTACCATAGTTTTATACAGGGGCAGTAAGATATTCTAGGTCTTATTTTCTATCCCTTTCCTAATAATTCCTAGCATCCTATTTGCCTTTTTGACCGCCGCTGCACTCTGCGTGGAAGTTTTCAGAGAACTGTCCATGATAACTCCAAGATCTCTTTTCAGATTTGTCGTAGCCAAATTAGCCCCCATCATACTGTATGTATAGTTGGGGTTATTTTTCCCGATGTGCATTACTTTACACTTCTCCACATTAAATTTCATTTGCCATTTTGTTGCCCAATCACTCAGTTTGGTGAGATCTTCTTGGAGTCCCTCACAGTCTGCTTCTGTCTTGACTATCCTAAACAGTTTTGTATCATCTGCAAACTTTACCACCTCACTGCTTACCCCTTTCTCCAGATCATTTATGAATAAGTTGAAAAGGATTGGTCCCAGGACTGACCCTTGGGGGAAACCACTAGTTACCCCTCTCCAATCTGAAAATTTACCATTTATTCCTACCCTTTGTTTCCTGTCTTTTAACCAGTTCTCAATCCAAGAAAGGACCTTCCCTCTTATCCCATGGCCATGTAATTTACACAAGAGCCTTTGGTGAGGGACCTTGTCAAAGGCTTTCTGAAAATCCAAGTATACTATATCTACTGGATCTCCCTTGTCCGCATGTTTGTTAACCCCTTCAAAGAACTCTAACAGATTAGTAAGACAGGATTTCCCTTTACAGAAACCATGTTGACTTTTGTCCAACAAATTATGTTCTTCTACATGCTTCACAATTTTATTCTTTACTATTGTTTCGACTAATTTGCCCGGTACTGAAGTTAGACTTACTGGTCTGTAATTGCCAGGATCGCCTCTAGAGCCCTTTTTAAATATTGGTGTCACGTTGGCTACCTTCCAGTCATTAGGTACGGAAGCCGATTTAAAGGATAGGTTACAAACCACAGATAATAGCTCAGCAATTTCCCATTTAAGTTCTTTTATAACCCTTGGATGAATGCTATCCGGTCCCGGAGATTTATTAACATTAAGTTTTTCTATTTGTTCCAATACCTCCTCTAATGACACTTCAATCCGGGACAGTTCCTCAGATTCATCACCCACAAAGGACGGCGCAGATTCAGGAATCTCCCCAACGTCCTCAGCCGTGAAGACTGAAGCAAAGAAATCATTTAGTTTCTCCGCAATGGCTTTATCGTCCTTGATTGCTCCTTTTATAGCTCGATCATCTAGGGGACCCACAGGTTTTTTAGCAGGCTTCCTGCTTCTAATGTACTTAAAAAACATGTTATTTCTTTGAGTTTTTGGCTAGCTGTTCCTCAAAATCTTTTTTTGCTTTTCTTATTACATGTTTACACTTGATTTGACAGTGTTTATGTTCCTTTCTATTTATCTCACTAGGATTGGACTTCCACTTCTTAAAAGATACCTTTTTGTCCCTCACTGCTTCTTTTACATGGTGGTTAAGCCACGGTGACTCTTTTTTAGGTCTCTTGCTATGTTTTTTAATTTGGGGTATACATTTAAGTTGGGCCTCTATTATGGTGTCTTTAAAAAGTTTCCATGCAGCTTTCAGGGATTTGGCTCTAGTCACTGCCTTTTAATTTCTGTTTAACTAACCTCCTCATTTTTGCGTAATTCCCCTTTTTGAAATTAAATGTCAGGGTGCTGGACTGCTGAGGTGTTCTTCCCACCACATGAATGTTGAATGTTATTATATTATGGTCACTATTCCCAAGCAGTCCTGTAACGGTTATATCCTGGACCTGATCCTGCACTCCATTCAGGACTAAATCGAGAATTGCCTCTCCCCTTGTGGGTTCCTGCACAGGCTGCTCCAAGAAGCAGTCATTTAAGCCATTGAGAAATTTTATCTCCGCTTCTCTTCCTGAGGTTACATGTATCCAGTCAATATGGGGGTAATTAAAATCCCCCATTATTATAGAGTTCTTTATTTTGGTAGCCTCTCTAATCTCCCTCAGCATTTCTATGTCAGTATCGCTGTCCTGGTCAGAAATATATCCCTACTGCTAATTTCTTATTATTGGAGCATGGAATTTCTATCCATAGCGATTCTATGGAACATGTTGATTGATTTAATATTTTTATTTCATTTGATTCTACATTATCTTTCACGAAGGCTGTGTTCAGACTCAGGGGTTTTTTCGAAAAAAGTAGCCTTTTTTCGAAAAAACTTCACCTGCGTCCAGACTCAAGCCGCGTTCTTTCGAAATTAAATCGAAAGAACGCGGCTTTTCTTTCGATGGAAGTAAACCTCAATTTACAAGGAAGAACGCCTTCTTTCGAAAGTTCCTCTTTCGAAAGAAGGCGTTCTTGAATGTAAATAGGGCTTCTTCGAAAGAGAGCATCCAGACTCACTGGATGCTTTCTTTCGAAAAAGCAAGCCGCTTTTTCGAAAGTTCAACGTGCAGTCTAGACGCTCTCTTTCGAAAGAGGCTCTTTCGAAAGTATCTTTTGAAAGAGCCTCTTTCGAAAGAGGCTTGCAGTCTAGACATAGCCATACAGTGCCACTCCACCACCCACCCGGCCTGCTCTATCCTTTCGATATATTTTATATCCTGGTATGATTGTGTCCCACAGATTTTCCTCATTCCACCAGGTTTCAGTGATGCCTATTATGTCTATCTCCTCATTTAATACGAGGTACTCTAGTTCACCCATCTTATTAGTCAGACTCCTAGCATTTGTGTACAAGCACTTTAAAAATTTGCCACTGGTTATTTGTCTGCCCTTCCCTGATGCATTGGATTCCTTTGTATGCGGTTGTTTGTCAGCTCTGGCCCATGGTTTGCCCTCTCCCCTCCTCTCTTTCCGACTACAGCTTAGAGAATCTCTATCAACGGATTCTCCTCTAAGAGAAGTCTCTCTCCGATTTACATGCATCTCCGCACAAATCGGCTTTCCCCCATCTCTTAGTTTAAAAACTGCTCTACAGACTTATTAATGTTTAGTGCCAGCAGTCTGGTTCCACCCTGGTTTAGGTGGAGCCCATCCTTCCTGTATAGGCTCCCCCTCTCCCAAAAGTGTCCCCAGTTCCTAATAAATCTAAACCCCTCTTCCCTACACCATCGTCTCATCCACGCATTGAGACTCTGAAGCTCTGCCTGCCTTCCTGGCCCTGCGCATGGAACTGGAAGCATTTCCAAGAGCGCCACCATAGAGGTCCTGGATTTCAGTCTCTTTCCTAGCAGCCTAAATTTGGCCTCCAGGACATCTCTCCTACCCTTCCCTACGTCATTGGTACCTACAGGTACCACGACCACTGGCTCCTCCCCAGCACTACACATAAGTCTATCTAGATGCCTCGAGAGATCCGCAACCTTCGCACCAGGCAGGCAAGTGACCATACGGTTCTCCTGGTCATCACAAACCCAACTATCTATGTTTCTAACGATCAAATCACCCACTACTAACACCTGCCTCTTCCTAACTGGCATTCCCTCCCCATCAGAGGTATCCTCAGTGCGAGAGGATACCGCAACATCCTCTGGGAGGAGGGTCCCAACTACGGGATGGTTTCCCTCTGCTCCCATTAAATGCTCTGTTCCCTTGAGACTTTCATCCTCCTTAAGAACAGTGGGGCTCTCAGACTGGAGGTGGGACAGTACTACAGTGTCCCGGAAAGTCTCATCAACATAGCTCTCTACCTCCCTTAGCTCCTCCAGTTCAGCCACCCTGTCCTCCAAAGCCCGAACTCGGTCTCTGAGGGTCAGGAGCTCCTTGCAACAGGTGCACACATACGCCACCCGCCCACAGGGCAGGTAATCATACATGTTACACTCAACGCAATAAACAGGATAGCCCCCACTCTGCTGCTGGGCTTCTGTCTCCATTTTTGTAATGAATAAGTTTACGTATAAACTGGGATTCTTTTTAAACTTCTGGATTATAGATTATTCTAAGAGTTAGGTTTTAAAGAAGGACAGAAGTCACTAGTGCCCTCTAAACTCCCCCTCTAAACTCCCTCTCCAAACTCTCCTGTTAGCTGTTCCTGGTCACTGAGTCACAGGTTTATATAGCTCCGGTAGCCCCTCCCCCTGACTGAGGCTCAGCCAATTAACAGAGGCTTCTAGATTTCAAACCTTTTAGAAGCTCCTTCAAACATACAGACAAACACAAGCTCAGCACACTGCAAATAACTCCCCCCCACACAAACACACACTCCAGACAGCCACTTACCACAAGGGTCCCGTTTTTACTCCTCTTTTACCTGGAGAACTCCCTCTCTAAACTCTCCTGTTATACAGGAGAAAAGAGGACTCTAACCACCACTTTTCTGAGCAGAGGACCAACCAAATACACAAAAAAAGCTCCTCCACAGCACAAAAAAAGCTATGATGGAGTGGCAGCTATGACAATCCCTTATACCACAGAGCCCTCAGCACAGTGGATGGTAGTAGAAACACTTACACCCATACACACACTCTGCTCTAAGGGGTGGGAGTTCTAACCAATGTTACCTGTAGTTATTTGTATGTAGGTGTGAAATCAATGGCTACCCAAGCTCAAATTTCACTCCAACTACCCTTTCAGTCACTTGTTCTCATTCCCTCCCCGCCCCCCGGCTCATTCATTTAGCAGCTCTTTTCTCTCTCTCCATTGCCCATATGTGTTAAACTTGGTTTCTTGCAGTCATTTGTGTCGTTGTCTAGAGTAGCTACGTTGTATAGGTATATTTTATAATGAGATTTCATCAAGCCAATAGCAAATGTGTACTCTTTGATTACTAAATTAGTTTTACCTTAGATTCACAAACAGTCCCCTTATATGCTCTAGTGCATCTTGCCACACAAACAAGGCTTTGTGATGAAAGGTTATTAAACAAAACATCATCTCATGTCAAGTTACTCCCAAGCCCAATGGATCAGTTTCTTGCTCCAAGCACTCTTGACATTACACCAAAAACAATTCTGTTAGCCAATTTATCTACTGAACTAGCTAAATATTTATTAGCTAAGAAAAAGAAATGAGTGTTAGTGAGAGTCTAAAGCAGATAAAATATTTTAACAACTTGGGTACATCTACACAGCAACATCTCAAGATAAATAGTTATTTTGAAATAACTTAGTCCGTGTCTACACAGCAGTCTGTTATTTAGAAATAATGTTGAAATACTGTCAAACTGGAGGATTTCTTACTCCAGCTCCTGTAACCCTCATTGTACAAGGAGTAAGGGAAGTCAGAGGAAGAGTTCTCTATTTCTAAATAAGTGCTGTGCAGATGCTCCCAATTTCGAAATAAGCTATCTCAAAATAAGGTACACAATTGACATAGCTCATTTTGCATTGCTTATTTTGAGTTAAGCCCTGCTGTGTAGATGCATTCTTGGAGTCCAAGTTCATAAGTCTACATCTCTGCTATCAATCTGCTAATTTTCTAAAAGTCTCTTCAGGCTACCTAGGATAAATCTGGGGATCTCAGCCAACTTGTTCAGTATTCCATCATGTTTGATCCTGTATCTCTCAACTGTTTGGATTCTATCTTATTGCTTTCTGGGGAACACAGCTATATGGCAAGTGTTTTCATCACAGCAGGAGTTATTTCATTGTTGACTAAATGCAAACTGAACTTGTGAAATTTTATTGTCTAATACAATGATCCATTGTATTGTAGAGAGAGTTTGACAGAGGGAGGCCTACAATTGTCAGGAAGAACCGCAACACCTGTGCCAGCACTGCTTCTGTCTCCTCCACCGGCGTCTGTAGCCAGACAGAGCACCTGAGCATGGATGCCTCTACCCAGATCCTGATGTGGTTTTGCAGGGACTGTGGATTGCAACTCCCACTTATTGATATCCAGGCTGGGATATCAAGTACTTTTGTGCAAAAGCATCCGTGGCCAGTCTAGACGCGATTTTGCTCAAGAAAGCCCAGATCGCCATTTTAGCCATTGGGGCTTTTTTGTGCAAAACAATTCTTCCCTGTCTACACTGGCCCTCTTGAGTAAGTATTCTTGTGCAAAAGGGCTTTTTCCTGAGTGGGAGCATGAAAGTATTTGCGCAAGAAGCACTGATTTTGTACATTACAAAGTCAGTGCTCTTGCGCAAATTCAAGTGGCCAGTGTAGATAGCTGGCAAGTTTTTGTGCAAAAGCAACACTTTTGCGCAAAATCTTGCCAGTCTAGACGAATCCAGAATGTCTACAATAATATTGCCTACTCTTCTCTGCTTTGAGAGTATTTATGATAATAGCTTTTGTTCCATTTACAACCCACATGCTGATACCACATCTTTTTGTTATGTCCCCAGATTCAATCTTTAATCTAACTTCCAGCTCTGATATACTCTAAGGCTACGTCTACACTGCAGGCTTTTTGCACAAGAACTGTCCACAAGAGCATGTCCACACGACATGTGCTTTTGCGCAAGAGCGTCCATGGCAGTGTGGACACTCTCTTGCACAAGAAAGCTCTGATGGCCATTTTAGCCATAGGGCTTTCTTGCACAATAAATTCATGTTGCCTGTCTACACTGCCTTCTTGGAAGAGCTCTTGCACAAGAGGGCTTATTCCTCATGGGGAGAGGAATAACTCTTCCAGAAGAAGCCCTGTTTTCTGACGCTGTACTGTAAATTTACTTGTGCAAGAACACGCATGCAGTGTAGACACCTGGCAAGTTTTTGCACAAGAAGCCTGCAGTATAGACGTAGCCTAAGACTTCTTATTTGACAGTATTCTAGGGTCTCAGAAAAGGAGGGCAGTTGGAGCTAGACATGGAAACTGAAAGTGATTGTATTCACTAGCTTGTTAGGATAGAAATGTTAGGATGTGTATTAGCACATAGGATGGAAATGATAGTGCTAGTTGTTCTTGAGAAATGTTTTTTTCCCTGTTGCTTTCTTTTGCAGGATCTTCTGAATTGGAAGACCTGACCTCCTTAGTTACTCTTATGTATCTCAATAGCTGCTGGTAGGTTTCATTCACCTATTTACTTTTTAAAAAGGGATGCAATTTGAAAACAATCTCCCTATTAATTTTTATTAGTTATGTGCTTGCTTTTATGCATAAGTAATCCAACATCTTGACTTGCACACATTTGTTTGCACTTGCTGCAAATTAAAGAATACTTTCAGTGATTTCTTCTGGGACTGATACTTTGTTTAAAATATTAATAGTATGAAAGGGGGTGAGACGTGAGATAGCAAAATTTACAGATGAAAAAATCTAGGTTAGTGAAGACTAGAAAAGACAGCAATTTTCAGGGGACTTTAAGCTACAGGAATACAGAGCACAATGGTAGATGAAATTAAATGCTGATGAACATAAGGTAAACTTAGACTACTTGTGTACATCACTCAGTTATAAATTAATTATATCCACTTAGGAAAGATGTGGGCAGTTATGAATGACTCATTGAAAGCCTCTGGTCAACATGCAAAGGAAAAAACAGGAAATGGTCCTCAAATTGGCTACGTCTAGACTGCAAGCCTCTTTAGAAAAAGAGCGTCTAGACTACAACCAGTACTTTTGAAAAGCAAGCTGCTTTTTCGAAAGAGAGCACCCAGGCAGTCTGGATGCTCTCTTTCGAAAAAGCACAGTTTGCATTACATAGCGTCTTTTTTCGAAAGAGCACTTTCGAAAAAAGGCATTATTCCTCATAAAACAAGGTTTTCCATGGTGACAAAACCTCCGCGTTCTTTCGATTTACTGTCGACAGAACGTGTTGGCAGTCTAGACGCAGTTAAAGATTTTTCAAAAAAGGCCACTTTTTTCAAAAAATCCCTGTAGTCTAGACACACAGGAATACATCAAATTAAGTTATGCAAATTCAGCTACTCAATTGACGTAGCAGAAGTCGCACTAGCTTAATTCGGCTTTTGGCACAGTCCACACAGCAAGAAATTGAAGGAAGAATAATCTTCCTTCAACTTCCTTTACTTCTCGTGAACTTTTGAGGGTTTCATGAGTTGGAGTAAGAAGTCCTCCAGCTTGACATTACTTTGAAATAAAGGACTGTAGTGTAGACATGCAAAATGACGTTTACAGGAGCTGTTGAAAAAGGGTTTATTTTCGACAGATCCGCATCTAGACTGCTGGGTTTTTTTAGACAAAACTCCATCTCGAAAAAAAGTGGTGGCCATGTTTATGCTAATGAAGCATGAGATATTTAAATCTCTGCTTCATTAGCAATTTCGATGTGCCTACTCTATATCTCTCTGTCAACAGAGAGGTGTAATCTAGACGCAGCCTGAGCGATCAACTTAACAACTTGTAAAAATCCTTGTGTAAGTCTCAGGTGATTGGATTAGTAAGACATATGACCATACCACCTGGTATTGGGATCCCATTTTCACCACTAATTTTCCATGGAAAGGGGAATGAAGAACAACAGATTCCTAACCAGGGGAAAATCTATTTAAGCAATGGGAACCTATCAGTCCCTTTGTCTTTGGCTGGCATGGCACACTGAAAAAGAGGGCTGGGGATCCAGGTAAGGGGAAAAGAGTCTCTGACCTGTAGATTATGTCTAGGACAAGAACAGCTCTTTAGGTAAGGAACTGTTTGTAATAAGTTTCAGTGTATTAGAACTAGATATGCTTTTTCTTTTCATGTTAATGTTGCAATTTACTTCAATCTGTCTGTTTTCACTTGCAACTACTTAAATCCTACTGTTTGTACTTAATAAAAACACTTTTGTTTACTATGAAGCCCTTTCCTCCAACACTTCAGAGCCCCACATCTATTCTGAACCTTGGTGTCTCCTTCCTCATAGTACTGTCCTTCTGGAAGTGCTCCTAGGCCTAGAGTCCTTCCTTCCCAAGGAATCTCATTACCCCTAGGCCAACTTGCTGTTCTTCTATTAGCCCATTCCCATAGGGGCAAAGTGCAGTCTGAACTGGCCAATCATCATTGGCAATGGAGGTTGACTTGCTTCCTTCTCCTGCCTGGTTGCCCCTATGCAACCCTAGTACCTCCTAAGGAGTCTGTGGTAGGCCTCAGCCTGGGATTTGCCAGGTCAGAGCTCCCCAGTTACACCTGCATTTCCCCAGCACTGCTTCGTCTCAGGTACCCCTTCCTATAAGGCTACTAGGTCCTTCTCGCTCCTTGGCAAGCATGAGAATGACTGCTCCTCTAGACTAGCAGACCTTTTATCCAGCCCAGCTGGGCTTTGATTGGCTGCTTTGTCTCCTTTCTCACCGGCTCTGAGCCCTCCTTAAACATTGGCTATTTTAATCCTTATGCTCCATGACTGATTTGTCACAGTATATTAATAAGTGTGTCACCTGTAAAACCTGTGAGATTATTGTTCTTCTCTATTCAGCACTGGTGAGACCTCAGTTGGACTTCTGTGTCCAGTTTTGGGTGCTCACATTTTAGGAAAGATGTAGACAAATGGAAGAAAGTCTAAAGGAAGGTAACAAAAGTAACAAAAGGTTTTGAAAAACTGCGAGGAATGTTTATAAAAAAGGCATGTTTTAGAAAAGAAGACTGAAAGGGTACCTAAGGCCCCCCAAAAAGCATTTATATAATGACATATTTTAGAGTAGTCTTTCTGGGTATGTCTACACTACCCCCCTAGTTCGAACTAGGGGGGTAATGTATGCATACCGAACTTGCTAATGAAGCCCGGGATTTGAATTTCCCGGGCTTCATTAGCATAAAGCCGGCTCCGCCATTTTTAAAAGCCGGCTTGTTCGAACCCCGTGCCGCGCGGCTACACGCGGCACGGGCTAGATAGTTCGAACTATGTAGTTATTCCGAACTATCTGTACGCCTCGTGGAACGTATGCAAGTTCGGTATGCATACATTACCCCCCTAGTTCGAACTAGGGGGTAGTATAGACATACCCTCTGGTATTTAAGACAAACTTGTGTACCAAGCATATGAAATAACATTCAAGAGTGTTTCCAAGTGTGTGTGTGTGTGTGTGTGTGTGTGTGTGTGTGTGTGTGTGTATATATATATATATATATATAAAAAAAAAACTAGGATAAAAAAAGGCCTTTTTCTACCAAACATTTATTAGATCACTGCTATAGTTTACCATGTCATCAATGCAGGGTTCCTCTCTACAATGCATTTCATAATGCTATAGCAATTGATGAATACTTTTCTTCCTAAAAGCTACCCTTAAAAATACATTCATGTCATTGTTATGGATGTACTATTTCTGTGACTGCATATTTGCTAAAGAAACTTTGTCAGAAGAATTTAAGTAAATTTAAGTAAATTTACAGCAGATTATTAAATTGAAAATGCATTGATAAAACAAAGAAAATAGTTCAAATTAACATGACATGAATGAGTTTGAAATTTTCTAATGAAAATTGAAATATGTTTTCTGTCTTTAGAGAAATTTATAAAAATGAATTATCCTGAAGTTCAAATAATAAAGTTTAATAAGTAAAATTTCTTTTAGGGAGATAAGAAATGTTTTTAAACTTAAATTGTTGTTAATAATTTAAAATAACAGATTTTTGAATGTGCCAATTTTTAGATATTCACCTTAAGATATATTAAGTGGATCTGACTTTCTGAGAATGGGTGTTCAGCACTTTCTGAAAACCAGATCTTTTTCAAGTACCTCAAAGTGGGCATAAAAAATCGAGGCACCCAAAATGACCAGTAACTTTTGAAATGATTGTCTAACAATGTTTATTCTGTTTTAAAAATTAGACTTATATGGTACCTATAGTTTGGAATTGGAGTCCTTTTTAACTGTTCAGTTTGTCGTGTTTTCTTCTAAATACTTGGTGAGGTTTTTTTTTTTTTTTTTTTTTTTTTTGTACATAAACTATCTTTTGAGAAGCAATTTCAGTACAAATCACTGATCTTGGGACAAATTATCTTTGGACAGCTAATGGTTTTGAATGAAGTTCATGTTGCACAGGACTGATCATAGAGACAGAAGACACCTTATTTAGTTTCTCCAGCCTTATCTTATTTCTGTTATGTCCTTAATGTCATCATCTGAAATTTAGCACAATTTAATTTGCTATAATATCAAAACATTTTTGCAGTGTTAGTAACATAATAGTATCTTTTCTGATTAGAAGGCTATTGTGTTTTAACTTCAAAATGTTAATTGCTTACATTCTCATGTTTCAGAGCTGCTTGCTGTGGGTGGTCAAAAATCTCTCTCTATATACAAATTTTTCCTGCAGGACAAAAGAGTGATGTCATCACACCACTCTGCACAGCCATGCCCCCAGTTCCAAGCCCAGAACATGCCCCTTCCCCTCAAATAGTCTCTTGCCATGTTACCAACACGAATGGCAGGCTTTCCATCTGGCTGGCCTCTTCACCCATAGCCCTACTGGCTTTAGCTCCTCCAGACACCACATCAAATCCCTTCACTCACACACACCCCCTCAGCCAAGACCCTGCACCTCCAGCCTGCTTGAACACTGCCCTGCTGATGCTCCCCACCACCTCTCGTCACGCTACCATTACTGCTGGGAGGTTTCCCTGCTGACAGGTTTCCATTAAATTGGTTGGGGAGATGACAACTTAATCCCTGCACAGCCCCTGGAGCAGTATCTGCCTGCCCCCAGCCTACCCGGGCTTTACTCTGTGTGGCCCAGGCCCAGCCACAACACTTGGAGGACATACTGCAGGTCTCTTCCCGAGCAAGCAACCTGACTCAGGTACATTCTCCTGGCTTGCTGTGAGCTGGGCAGGTCTTGCATCCTGGCCCCTTCCCTGGCTCTCCAGAGTGGTCGCTCTGCACTCTAGGCTCCCTGGGCTCGCTATGGAGCAAAGCTGCCCAACAGGTCTAGTTTGGAAAGGCTGCAGGTGGGTTGTGGTTCCTGCTGTTGTGGCCGGAGCTGTACTGGCCAGCCTGGTGATGCTCCTGGGGTGGAGGAGCGTGCATCTCAATGAATTCGTAGCAGAGGACAGAGTATGTGTAGGGAGGGAGGAATGGGGATATGGTGTATGTGGGGATGGGTGGTGCAGCTAAGGGGGAAGGTAGGATGAGGGGAATATAGGATGGGAGGCAGGGGAATGGGCAGTGTTGGGGTCCAGGACGGGAGGGGTTAGGGAAGAATGGGGATGTAGGAGGAAAGAGGTAGGGATAGGCAGTGTGGGATGAGGAGAGGCTAGGAAGGATAATGAACATAAGAATGGAGGCAGGGGGGGATCGAATGGAGGCAGGGGGGGATCAAATTAAAGTACAGGTTGCAATTTCCCTGTATTTTCCTCTTCTTTATAAACACTTCCTGTCCATATGTATGAAAAGAGGGTGTCGTTTACTCACTATGGAACTCAGTGGCTTTGTGAAACTGATTTTACATGGATGTCATGTCTTCATTACAGGAAGTCTGCCTTCTCTCTGTCTGTCTCAAATTTCCTGCAGAACGCCAGAACGATGTCATTCTGCATCATGCCTGCCTCCTCCCTCCCTCCCCAGTGCTCCGGGCACAGGCCAGGGCTGCCACATCTTGGCCCGGCCCTCCCCAGCAGCTACGGGGGAAGAGGGGAGGGAGAGCTGGGGCTGTCTACCCCCAGAGAGAAGGGGGTTGGCAAGCTTAGCAAGCAAGAGGCTCAACCCTCTAGTTAACTATAGAATCATAGAATCATAGAATAATAGGACTGGAAGGGACCTCGAGAGGTCATCGAGTCCAGCCCCCCGCCCTCAAGGCAGGACCAAGCTCCGTCTACACCATCCCTGACAGATGTCTATCTAACCTGTTCTTAAATATCTCCAGAGAGGGAGATTCCACCACCTCCCTTGGCAATTTATTCCAATATTTGACCACCCTGACAGTTAGGAATTTTTTCCTAATGTCCAATCTAAACCTCCCCTGCTGCACTTTAAGCCCATTACTCCTTGTCCTGTCCTCAGAAACCAAGAGGAACAAATTTTCTCCCTCCTTGTGACACCCTTTTAGATATTTGAAAACCGCTATCATGTCCCCCCTTAATCTTCTTTTTTCCAAACTAAACAAGCCCAGTTCATGAAGCCTGGCTTCATAGGTCATGTTCTCTAAACCTTTAATCATTCTTGTCGCTCTTCTCTGTACCCTTTCCAATTTCTCCACATCTTTCTTGAAATGTGGCGCCCAGAACTGGACACAGTACTCCAGCTGAGGCCTATCTAGTGCAGAGTAGAGCGGCAGAATGACTTCACGAGTTTTGCTTACAACACACCTGTTGATACAACCTAGAATCATATTTGCTTTTTTTGCAACAGCATCACACTGTTGACTCATATTCAACTTGTGGTCCACTATGACCCCTAGATCCCTTTCCGCCATGCTCCTTCCTAGACAGTCGCTTCCCATCTTGTATGTATGGAACTGATTGTTCCTTCCTAAGTGGAGCACTTTGCATTTCTCTTTATTAAACCTCATCCTGTTTACCTCTGACCATTTCTCTAACTTGCTAAGGTCATTTTGAATTATGTCCCTATCCTCCAAAGAAGTTGCAACTCCACCCAGTTTGGTATCATCTGCAAACTTAATAAGCGTACTCTCTATCCCAATATCTACATCATTGATGAAGATATTGAACAGTACGGGTCCCAAAACAGACCCTTGAGGAACTCCACTTGTTATCCCTTTCCAGCAGGATTTAGAACCGTTAACAACAACTCTCTGACTACGGTTATCCAGCCAATTATGCACCTACCTTATCGTGGCCCTATCTAAGTTATATTTGCCTAGTTTATCAATATTATGAACATTTTGACACAAACCAACTTAACATTCTGTAGATAATTTTACTAAAAGGTGAGTGCACAACTGCTTGAAAGACTGCCCTCAGAGAGTAGTTAATGACTGGGATGAGTGTATCCAGTTCAGGGGTTGGTGAGTTCTCCAGGGATAGCCCCTGCTAGGCCATCAGAAACTCTATTTACCCGTGCATCTGCCAATAGCCACTTCTGGAAAATAGGAGTTGCGGGAAGTATTGTCATGGTCCATGCCACTTCCTGCAGCTCTTGGCCAGGAACGGGGATCTGCTGCTAACATGGGCTGCAAGCGGCAGTACCCACAGATTTGCAGGTAAATAAAACATCTGGTGTTCCACCACGGGCTAATACTGATGTACTGCATCTGACCCGTGAGTTGCTTTTTGCCCACCCTGATCCAGTGTGTTTTGCCCCTAGGGGTCAGCCCTGGTCCAGGACTAATCAATATTTTCATTAACGACTTAAATAATGGAGTGGAAAGTGTGTTTATAAAACTTGCAGTTGGCACCAGTCTGGGAGCAGTGGTGGCAAATACTTTGAAGGATGGGATGAAAATTTAAAAGGGCCTTGACAAACTCAAGAATTGGTCTCAGTTCAACAAGATGCAATGAAGATAAGTGCACTTCCTTCACTTTCCTTCACTTAAGAAAGGAAAATCAAATGAACAACTGCCAAATGAGGAATAACTGGCTAGGTGGTAATAGTGCTGAAAAGGGATCTGGGTTAAAAATTGTATGACTCAACATTGTGGTACAACTACAAGAGCACTACATTAGCTAGCCTCCAGTTATCTGGTACTGAATTTCATTTACACAATACATGCCAATTAGCAGGTCTACAATTTCACATCAGAGTTCTTTCAGATCTCTAGGGTGAATATAATCCCGATGATTTATTACTATTTTATCAGTTTGTTCCAAAACTTCCTCTACAAAAACCTTTATCAGAGTAGTTCCTCAAATTTGTCTCCTAAAAAGAATGACTCAGATGTGGAATTGTCTCCTCAGTGAAACTTAATGCAAAGAATTCATGTAACTTTTCCACAACAGCCTTGTCTCCATTGAGTACTCCTATTAGCACCTGGATCGCACAGTGATCCCACAGATTTTTTGGCAGACTTCCTGCTTATGACGTACTTAAATTATTTTTTTATTTCAGTTTTTGACTCTTTTGTATCTATACATTCTTTTTCGGCCTGCCTAATTATACTTTTGGCTTGCCAGAGTATATGCTCCTTTCTATTTTCCTCAGTAGGATTTGACTTCCAATTTTTAAAATATGTCTTTTTTAAACCTCTCTTACTGTGTTCACCCATGATAGCATTACTTGGCCCTCTTGCTGACTTTTTTTTTATATAGAGAGGATATATATTTAGTTTGATTCTGTGATTGGTTTGTTTGAAAAGTTTCCATGCATATTGCAGGCATTTCACTCTTATGACTGTTCCTTTTAATTTCCAATTTACTAGCTTTCTCATTTTTGTGTAGTTCCCCTTTTTGAAATTAAATGCTGCTATTATGGGCTTCTTTGGCATTTCCCCCCTCCAAAGATGTTAAATTTAATTACATTATAATTGCTATTATTGAGTGCCGTTACGATTGCTATTTTGACCTCCTAGACTATCTGCTGTGCTACTTAGGACTAAATCAGGAATCGTCTTTCCTCTTGTGAGTTCGAAAAATAGCTGCTTCAAGAAGCAGTCATTGATGATGTCTTAAAATTTTACTTCTGCATCCTATTTTGATGTGATATGTAGTCAATAGGAGGATAGTTGATATCCTCCATTATTACTGAGTTTTCTGTTCTTGTAGTCTCTTTAATATACTTGAGCATATCATAATCCCTGTCATCATCTTGGTCAGGTGGTTGTTAGTGCAGGTTGAACCTCTCTAGTCCAGCAACATCTGTGGTCCAGCATGATTTTAGTTAGTCAATTGTCTGCTTATTGTGAGGATGATCAAGTTTCCTGCGGTCCAATAAAGTTTGTTCACAGCCACTAGTCCTGACTCTCAGTGTTCTATGCTTCTACTTAGCTCTAAAATACCCCTAAATGTCTTCTAAGGGACCAGCAAGCAGCGGGAGTGCTGGTAATGCTGCAAATCATTAGCTGCTGATTTCATTGTGCCTATACAGTAAAATTGTGTAACAACACTAACACTTTGTTATGAAGAGATTTGATAAGCCTTGGCTAGGTGTAGGCTTATATAGAGTGAATAAGTACAGTTATTTGTTGTTAAGCAGTATTGCAAGCATTGGACCATTTATTTACCTTGGTGAAATAAAAATAGTTTCCCACTCACTGCAATATTGACCTCCTGTGTGGTTCAACAAATTCTCTGGTTCAGCACCATTCAGGTCTCAAGGTTGCCAGAGAAGAAAGGTTTAACCTTTATATTCCTATCGCTATGTTCTTATTATTCCAAGCATGTAATTTCTATCTATAGAGATTCTTTGGTATGCTTCATTTAAGACTTTTACTATATTTTACTCTATGCTTCCTTTTGCATGTAGTGTCACTTCCACACCAGCATGACACTTATTGTATCATTGGTTTTTATTTTGTGCATTAGTATTAGTGTCCTACTGATTATTATCATTCTATCAAGCTTCTGTGATGCCTATTATATCAATATCCTCATTTAATATCAGGCACTCACATTCACCCTAGTAATGTTTGTATAGAAGAACTTGTAAAACCTTGTCACTATTTAGTTGTCTGCCTTCATGTGATGTAATTGAATTGAAATCTCTTTCATTTGACTGTTTCTCTTCAGTTCCTATCTGTACTTTTTCAACTTCATCTTCTCTTTACTAGGAAATAGAATATCCCCTTTAAAACATCCTGCCCTAATGGGTGAGTCTCTCCAAATTGTATATTCCTTCACACCAGCTGACTTTGCCCTGCACCTTTAGTTTAAACTTGTCTATGACCTTTTACATTTTACATCCCAACAATCTTCCTGAATAAGGTCCTCCTTTCCCAAAAGGTTTCCCAATACCTACTAAACCTAAATCCCTCCTCTGAGTACCATTGCATCATCCATGAAGTGAAACCTTGGAATTCTGCTCATCTAGCTGCCCTATCATGTGTAACTGAAGCATTTCAGAGAATGCTATTATGGAGGTCCAAGACTTTAATCTATTTTATCTAGTAGCCTAAATGTAGTTTCCAGGACTTCTCTCTTATTTTCCCCTATGCCACTGGTACTTCCATATGTCATGAGTACCAACTTCTCCACAGCACACATACTGAGAGATTTTTTTAGCTTTGTTGGCAGGTGATTTATTATATGACTATCCCAGTCATCACAAATCCAGCCATCTAATAATCAAATGCCATTACTATTATCTGTGCCTTCCTAATAAGAGTTGTCCTCACCCATAGAGGGGTATCTTCAGTGTTAGAGGATACCATGACATCATCTGAAAGGATGGTTTCTCCTTTGGGCTCACTTTTCCAGCCTCTCAAATAATGTAGCTATGTCAATCTAAGAGCCTTAATGAGTGCCTGCAAGAAACCTGGAGCAGTGATGGAGAACAGCTATCAAAAACTTGGCAGATCTAAAATAGCATGTTTAAACTGTACTGTGACTCTGCATCCCATATTCTTGATAGTGATAATATATGTAATTATTGCATAATTATCATGTTCTTTTGTGCAAGAGGGGTCGTGTAAAGTATCATTGGAAAAGTTATGCTTTATTGAATGATCTATTTGGGTGCATATGTCATTTTTATATCTGAAGTTATAAATACTGACTTTGTATCTATACTTCAAATGTAGTTACAGCTGAGTAACACCCACTAGACAAGATGCTTTCAGTCTATATAGCTGGTTGGGAAGGGCCAATTCAGGACAATGAGCCATTAGGGAAAACAACAGACCTTAGAAGAAATTTCTCCCACCTGGTGTGCCTTCCTGAGAACACTCCAGATAATCTTTTAAGTAATAGCTGCCATGACTCTATAAGGACATGTCAACATGATTCTGAATTCCATCTTGGGTATTTTTCCACAAACTGGTCTGGGAACCAAGTTTTGAAACAAAGGGTTCCCACCATATGCTAAAGTTATATAGAGCAGGGGATGACATCATCTGTTCTTCACTCCCCACATAAGAAGACCCCTAGAAACACCAAGGAACAAAGACTGAACTGAAGGAAGTGCAAATGTGTTTTTCCCTTAAGAATCTGCAGTCTGCTTGTATCCTCAGTTTGGGTGAGAGCAGTGTTCCCTCCAAGCAGCTGGGCAGCACAACTTCACAGGTGATTAATCAGCCCCTCCTAGTCAGAGGCTTAGGACTCCCTGCATAGAGCTGACTGACCTGGCAGAGCTGATTAATCACCTGTGAAGCTGTGCAGTTTAGAGGGAACACTGTGGCAGGCTACGTCTACACTGGCAGCTTCTTGCCAAAAACTTCCACAAAAACTTGCTGGCTGTCTATACTGCACGAGCGTTCTTCTAGAAGTAAATTTACAGTATAACGTTGTAAAACAGGTCTTCTTCCAGAAGAATTATTCCTCTCCCCACGAGGAATAAGCCCTCTTGTGCAAGAGTTCTTCCAGAAGAGTGCAGTGTAGACAGGCAACATGAATTTCTTGCGCAAGAAGTCCCTATGGTTAAAATGGCCATCCGAGCTTTGTTGCGGAAGAGAGCGTCTACACTGCCATGGATGCTCTTGTGCAAAAGCACATCTCTTGCGCAAAAGCACGTCAGTGTAGATGCTCTCTTGTGGAAGAGTTTTTGCATAAGAACTCTTCCGCAAAAGAGTTCTTGCGCAAGAAGCTGCCAGTGTAGACATAGCCTGAGAGATTGTTAATTTCAATCTGATCTTTCTAGTATCTTAGATTTAGTTTGCGTTTTGTTTATTTCCTGGGTAATCTGCTTTGCATACTCCTCTCCATACCCCAGTGGAGGCAAACTAGATAATAAATTCATACTGGTTGACATTTGGATTAAGGCAGGATAGTATTGCTCTGGGGTTCCAGGCTGGAAAGTTAGGGTTATTTTGGCTGTAGCCTCTCTATTGTTCAGATGCAGCGGCTGATCAGACAGCCTGCATGTAACTGTCTATTTGAATGCTGGTGAAAAAATAAGACCGGGAGCATGTCTGCAGCTAGTCACAGTAGCACAGCTGAGATGGAGACCAGGCTAATAGGTCAAAGGTCTCAGTGGTACCCCATTTCTAGGTGGCATGTGACAGGATTCCTGGGGCATATATACAATTATATATGCCATCTCCAGTGTGCACAGAGCTTCTGTTTGTTCCACACAGTTTCTATGTAAGAGCTTAATATAAATGAGTACTTCTTGTGTAAACTGACTTCCCTCCCTCCCACGCCATCCTGTAATTCCCAAAGCATCACATCTCAGAACATGGACATATGCCTGTCCTATAATTTAATACAAGTTCAATACAAGTGAATTCTACTCTATGGAGCAAATTTTCACTCTGTAGACTGAACCTGCGTCTGCTCAAGTACTTGTTTATTCTTTTTTGTGCAAACATATTCATGGTGGTACTTGTAGATGGGAATTACTCTCAGATATCAAGTAAATATAAACAATGGCTGTCTGACTTTCACAAGTAATCATGGATTATGTACATTATTCCCAGGAGAATTCTGTGCCAAAAATGTAAAAATGGCATGTATAATATTTTGAAATGCTGTATATTTTATTTGTCAAAATAACACAATATCATCATGCCAGTTTCAAATATTTTGATAATTTATTTCAAAATATCTGTTAGTAAGTATGTCTGAAACAATGCAGATAACAAAAAAGATCCAGGGCTTTTATTTATTTATTTTACAAATTGATTCCTTTTAGGCATATTAATACAGAACTTTGAGTAATTCATTTAACTACAGTACAGTAATTGAAATATTTATGTACAGCATATAGTGTGTCTGTACCTTACAGGAGTTTGTAATGTATGGAATAAGACCTTTGTTAGCCTGAGATTCTGAAAGTGACATCAGTTAAGAGGACTAATGCCAGAAATGAGTCCAGTCATCCCAGTAAGGCAATCTTAAAAACTTTTATTCCATATTAGGTCATTATTATGTTTCCTGCAACATATGTGGCCATGTACAGAATACACATTTAAAGAACCTGTAGAATGTCTTTTAAAAATAACGGGCCTGGTTTTTATATGCTCCCTCTTGTAAGGTTAGTATCTGTGTTTACATGAATGTACAGTATAGGGCTCAGAGGGAGTCATAGAAATCTATATTAGTAGCATATATTCACATTTTATGCATAAGAGACTTAAAAGTGGTGATTTTTTTTAAATCTCGGGATTGGAACTTGTAGAACTCAGGCCCATTGGGAAGCTATGCCTGTTATCTTTTCAGGTGGTATAAAACTTCCACTTCTTGATAGAGCAATGAAAAAAACTGGATGCATACAAGGCATCTTATACATTTCTCTGGAAGATATACAGATGTTTTTCTTGCTTTCCTTTTACACAATTAATGCATCAGACATCAAGATGCCTCCATGTGAAATTAGATCACAGGAATATCCTTTCAGTGTCATTTTATGGATCCATAACACTCAGATAACTCAGCAGGAGCCTTGTTACCTTGGCAATATAGGCTGTATTTCCATCTTGCTTTTACCCATGAGTCAAAAGGGATGAATGCAGGTAATGATAAGGAATCTTGGCAAGCACTCTCATAGAAAGACTGGCCTATCTGGGAGTGCTGGAATCTCTGATAAATAGCTGTCTGTAGCTCTGCATTCCGCTCCTTCTCCCATTTTGTATGCTCTCTTGCCCCATTTTGTTGGCACACAGGCTGCTTGTGCATAAAGATGTAATCTATAAAAAAGTATGAAGGAAAATTAAGAAAATAAGAAAAAAAAAGTGCGTTAGTTGAGGGTTCCACCATGATCTGCTAGTATTCTATACTTAATGTATTTTTTTGTACACAACATAATGCCGTTTCATAGAATCCTAGGGCTGGAAGAGACCTCAGGAGGTCATCAAATCCACCCCTCTGCCCAAAACTGGACCAACTCTAACTAAATCATCCTAGCCAGGGCTTTGTCAAGGTGGGACTTAAAAACCTCTTAAGATGGAGATTCCACCACCTCCCTAGTTTTTCCTAAAGCATCCAGCCCTGTTAATGAAAGCTGTAGCCTAGAAGTTTGGGGGTTCTAAGGTATAAAAGTGAAAACTGGTATTACTCTTCAGAAAAAAGGCTTAATTAGATCAGCAGTGGATAATAATAATAGAATCTAGCTCAAAAGAAATATCAACAGTTGATTAATTCAAGGAGGGAAAAGTAGATGAATTAAAATTGAAATCAATTTTAATACTTAGTTATTTTATACATCACCAACCAACTCAACCCAATCAGAAGGCAATATTAAGTACTGGAAAACACAGTATGTATTTAATTATTTCACTTCTTCCATAAACAAGTTTAATTGGAATCTAAAAACAGCAAGGGACAAAAGATCAATTCATTAGGGACTAACTAACTGAAAAGGGTAGATAAAAACCTTTTGTCTGTTACAGATGTACCTCCCGAGCACCATCCCTGAACACCAGGCAGCATGCTAATCACAAAGCAAGAGGTGTACTCATTATTAGACTTACAAAGCATAAACCAGGTCACCACAAGCTTTGAAGGTACTGATCATCAATTATTGCACTAATTGTTTGTTCTGTTTGCATGTCTTAGGCTAAAAGGCAAGAGTCACTGAAGCAAAAAAGAGACACAAATAATTGCTACCTCAGTGACAGTTGGTTTTTAGTATCTCATTATTTATGATTTGTTTTGCTGTGCATATGTGACTTTAAGTTGACTGAAGCATACTGTGTAACACTTGTGAAAGCACCATACACACCATTCAGTAATTCCAGGGGAAAAAATTGCTTCTCAGAGTTTTGCCAGCCTCTTTCTTTGTCTTGTTTTTGTTTTTAACCCAAGTAAAGAATACCCAGAATGCTCACATTAGAGCTGAATGTCTGCCTGTTTTGTTTTGAAGTTCAAGTGTTTAGCAATATGTTTGCTCCTAAACATGTTTGCTATCTGAATGAGTACTTTTTTAAAAGTCTTGGAAATTACTTTAAAGCCACCGGTACCTTTGTTTATATCCTTTCCAGAATGATGTCTATTTTTAAGTCATGAATAATTATATTGTCTTGGTGAGAGAATGGAGTTTCAGTGAAGGACGTTTCTCTTTCCAGATAATGAAGAATTTACATGGGATGCAGAATATTTATATTAGCTCACATACCAGATGATATATACATCTCTGAGAGTATTTAGGGAAAGCCTTCATTCTACCATAAATTGCCCAGGGAGGTTGTGGAATCCCCATCTCTGGAGATATTTAAGAGTAGGTTAGATAAATGTCTATCAGGGATGGTCTAGACAGTATTTGGTCCTGCCATGGGGGCAGGGGACTGGAGTCTATGACCTCTCGAGGTCCCTTCCAGTTCTAGTATTCTATGATTCTATGATTCTACCTAGTGTTCGATTGCTGTCTCCAATTTAGCCATTGTCTCACAGTCAAAGTTTCAGTCTTATGTGTATATGCATCAGCAGCATAGTTGTCTTTCTGTAAATAACATGAGTTGGTATAGTCCTCATGATGGGCAAAAACATGGAGACAGATTTGAAGGTGACATGAGCCTGCAAGCCTGATAGAAAACTTCGAAATCATTAGGAGAAATAAAAGTTCCCAGGTTACAGCAGTGATATTTAATGAGCGAGTTGAGAAAGCTGATGAATAATGCTGAGCTGTAAGGTCATAGTCAGTGTGGTCATTTTTCATAAGCTTATGCAGCTCACACTTTTCTTACTCCTCCACAAAGATGTTTACAGAATCATGAGCTAAAATCAGTGATATTATGGAAGACATGTATTCATAGAAGCATTGAGGCAGACTTCAGAGTTAGAAAAAATGAAATGTTGCAGTGAGTACAGGAAAGAGGTGATGCTTGTGCTGGTTGGCCATTGGAAAGAGAACAGAGAGCACAGGAGTAGGCTGGTATATTTTGGGTTGCTGGATAGGGAAAAATCAAGGACGCTGACAGGAAAGTCATTTTCAGGGGGAATAGGTAAGGGTGGAGATATGACGGTTAAATCCCGAAGTCTTTAGTAAGTTTTTGTTCAGTCCTCTATCAGGCAAACTTCCACTGAAGTCACCATGCACTTGGATCCAAAGGGAGTTTGCATAATAGAGGACTGAATAAGGACCTTGGGTTTTGATTCATTGTCCTTTGTGAAATGTGGAATGATTTAAGGACCTGTTGGTCCTTACGCAATAAAATGTGCTGTATTACACTGTCTGTTCTGCTGTATTTAAAAAAAAACAACTAATTTCACTTTGAAAACTTACATTGGTTGCTCGTACTGATTTTTTTTTTTAAAACAAAATATAGCCAAAGAGGGCAAGCCTGGAGCAGACACCATATAAATAAGTCTCTAAGTAAGACTTTTCCCCCTGTGGTAGCTCGATAGGAAGATCACAGAATTTGAAAGAATGGGATTGGGAGGAAAGTATTTTCCTAAATAATTGTAAAGGAAGAATATGATAACAAAAACACTGGTGAGTTTGGTTCCTCTTTAATCTTAATCTACCTGTAGATATTTAATGTGTTTCCTAAATCCACTCCATTTTTTTCCCTCTTCTCATCCCTACTCTTAGACTCAGGATAAAATGAGTATCTCTCATAGAAGTTTGGAGCAGGGATACTTATATATAAAAGAAGTTACTGTAACTTTTGCACTGATTTAATTCTTGCTTAAAGAGCATCCGAGAACCAGAATTTCTATTATATCTTTACAGTATTTATGTCAAAGTGCCTGAAAGCAAATACTCCTGACAGTAAATGTAATTCTTACTTGTACTGCTTTTCTCTTGCAAAATGTAATTTTTTCTTAACAGGTTTGCACTGCATGATGTATTTCTCATGTAAACGTCAGGTCAATAAATGCAAAAATGGCATCTTGTGGGGTTTTTCTTAGATAATTATGTTCCAATTAAAATGTTAACTCAAATCTAGGATTCAGATTCTGTAACTAGGTTCTCACACAATCTGACCAATAAATGTTAAGTCTAGGGAGATATTGTTTATGCAAAATAAAATATTTCCAAATCCTCACTCATAAAATGATACTCAGTTTGCACATATTGTGTAGAGACTTGTTGGAGGTTGTTGGCTAACTCTTCAAAAGATCATCTGCATTAATCATGCTCCAGCCCAGTGCTGCCAGGTCTCAACAGAACTTTCTCTGCTACAGGTCTTCATAGCAGCCTGGGAACACAGGGATTCCAGACACTGGAACTGATGGCTGATGGCTGTCCCTTCTGTGTTCTCAGTGCTCTCACTGTGGGTGCCTATCTTGCAAGGAGAAGATGGAGGAAAGAGCCTGATGGCTCAGGAGTCTGACCAGGTGGAATGACAAGGAGGGAAACTGGGATGAAGAATCAGAGGAGGAATCTGAGACTGGAACCAAAGTGGGTGACGAATGTGATTAGGCAAGGAGATGTGGTGTTGGACTTGAGTCTAGAGCAAGGGTGTGAAGATGAATACAACGGAGAGTCATGGTGGCTAACCATTCCCAGAGAGTAGTTATTAATGGTTCACAGTCATGCTGGAAGGACATAAAAAGTGGGGTTCAGCAGTGATCAGTACTGGGTCTGGATCTGTTCCTGTTCACTATCTTCATTAATTATTTAGATAATGGTACACTTTTCAAGTACCTAAAAGTTTGTTACAAAAAAGAGAAAATTATTCTCCTTTCCCTCTGATGATAGGACAGGAAGCAATGGGCTCAAATTGTAGCAAGAGAGGTTCCTAACTGCCAGGCTGGTTAAGCATGGAAATAAATTGCCTAGAGAGGCTGTGAAATCTCCAATATTGGAGATATTTAAGAGCAAGTTAGACAAACGCCTACCAGGGATGGTTTAGATGGTACTTAGACTTGCTAAGAATACAGAGAACTGGATCTGATGACCTCTCAAGATTCCTTCCAGTTCTATGGTTCTGTGGTGTGAAGGACTGAGATTCAGGTGATGAAAGACTTGGGTGAGTGGGAGTCTGGAGCTAGAAAAGGCTAAAAGAAATGGGGTAGAAGTGATCCCCTTGCAGACAAGGGCAAAAGGAACTTTACCCACTGACAATCACAGCCCTCCCTCACTACTTGAAATAGATCCCAGGACTATTGAGTTTCATCATTCTAATGAGGGGGATTCCCAATTCCCACTTGAAACAGCAGCATTGTCTTCACTGCTCTATTAGGCTACACCATTTTCTTTTTAATTCACTTTTGTAACAATAATAGACAAAAAAGAAAATATGCCAAAATGGCAAAACTGTGTCCAAATCACCTAGAACATGGGACGAGGAAGAGAAGGCACACAAAAACCAGAGGCTTTGTATTTCTATTTGCTTTTATCTGCTTATTCTGAAGTTGTTACTTAATCAATTTTAAGGATATGCCAGTGCATGAAGCATTAAATTCACAAGTCTTTGCATGGCCAAAACTTTACAGAACACAAGAGCTCTTCAGTAAATACACAGATTTTTGCAAACTGTAAATCATCTGTGAGCCACTACTGTTCTACTAATTACAGCAAGAAGCTGTGCTCATTAGCTGTTCTCATCTGGCTCACTGCACGAGCTAAATAGTCCGTAAATGAGCCAGCAATTATTGCTGTATTACCCCTACCACATCTTCTCATATCAAAATATCTGCACCAAATGTTGCTTCTGTTGGTATTATCAGGTTAGGAATTTCATAATCATATTGATGTAGGTAATTGGGAGATGATTGGGGTGGGTGGAAGATATGAAAATAGACTCAACCACTAAGATCATTTGTTTGTCTACCAGGAAGTAGGTTACAACTCACAATGAGAATTTCTGAATCCAGAGAGCCTCGTGTGTATACAAATACTGTTCTTAATGAAAAATAAAAAAGCCTCTCCATCCTGACTCTTTTTTCTCATCCTTGCTATAATAGCATGATTCATTAACATTAGATGTTGAAAAGGTGAATCAGAGTTTTTGTGAAGTTTCTGATTCAGTGGTACAAGTCGCAGATCTGAGAAGCTGCTCTTGGGGAAGTTTAGATGCTTTTCATTTTAATTGATTGTTGGAACGTGGCAGGTGGAGAATGTAAACCCAGTAGGGATAGGTAACCTTGGTGTTAGTTCCACAGCCGTCCTAGTTCAGCTTGTTTTAGAATCCATGCAATGTTTTTGGTTATTTTTGTGGATCTTGTTCCATGGACCCAAGCATTTTCAGAATCTGTCTGATGACACTGTCACTGCTGAACATTTTGAAATATCAGACATTTCATCCTATCCTTGCTGTTCCACCCTTACATAAGGGCACATCTACATTACAGCATTATTTCAAAATAACAAGGTGTCTACACAGCAAGCCCGTTATTTCAAAATAATGGGCTTCTTATTCGGGAATAACAAACTCTCATTTCATGAGGAATAATGCCAAAATAGTTATTTTGAAATAGGGTGGGCGTAGAGTAGACAGTGCAGCTGTGGTTATTTCAAAATAACTGGCCTCCAGGGCTTCTCTTGGCTGCCCTGGTAGCCACTCTATCCACACTTATCAGAACTCTATAGTTCCCCTTCCCTTGTAACCTTTAAAGCTGCAGCCACAGGGGAAGCAGTTTACCCTTTAGGTATGAGCCACAGCTAGCCTCCAGCAGCAACTACAGGAAGCGATTGCTGTCTTGATGCCCTGCCCAGAGTGTTTCCGGGGAGAGGGGCCTTCATTGTGATTCAGCCTCAAATCAGTGTGGACGCACTATTTCAATATAAATCTGTGCTATTTCGATGAGCATTTGTAGTGTGGACACACTATTTCAAAATAGCTATTTTGGGAGTTGTTATTCCGAAATAGCTAATTTTGAAATAAGCGTGTAGTGTAGACAAACCCTAAGATTTTGCATGACAAAGAAAACTGTTATGACTTGATTATTTTCTAACAGATGAAATGGTTGTATCTAACATTTCCAATATCAATAATTAACAATACATACTAGAATAATAAGGGAATATGACGAAGGTGATTGGAGGTATAGCACAGACTTAAATTTTCATTTGATGCAGCAGGCATTTTTATTTGAAATATTCAACACATTATAATGATAATGTGGTGTGTATATATAACTTTAACCAAATGCTGGAGCGATACCTTTCCCAATTTTCTCTGCCCATGATTTCTGCCATGCTTCCAACATTTGGTTATTGTACTCAGCTCATTTTTAGCCTTCACGTGGCTATTATCTCTTGATCTAGGGACTAGAGCATCTATGGCTATGCATACTGGGTACAGGCAGGAGCTAAAGCTGAGGTCAGCGGCAGGTGCCCAGCCAAAGATGACAGCTGGAGACAGAGTCAGGAATCAAATCACAGTAGTTTCTTATATAAGACATATAGGAGCAGGTACCTGAAGCAAGGCCAGAACAGATGAGGGTCTGGGATAAGAATCAAGAACAAGCAGGAAGACAGAGCTCAGGAGTCAAGTAAGTAAACAAAGTCCATAGTAGAAATCAGCAAAGGATTCACCTAGCTGCTCAATGTTGTGCCTTTTTCTAGTTTAAGTAGAGCTTCCCAGCCAACTGGTTAGGCCAGGGGTGGCCAATAATTTTTGAGGGGGATCATTCCAAGAATTTGTAAATTGGTTGAGGGCTGCACTCTTCCATGATATTAATGGAGGAGCTGGGGGGTCTGGGATGGAGGTTAGGTGCAGAAGGGAGCTTAGGGTAAGGGAGGGTATGTCTACACTACAACGTTAATTCGAACTAACTTAGTTTGAATTAGTTAATTCGAACTAAGCTAATTCGAACTAACGGATCCAGACTAAAAAACTAGTTTGAATTAGCATTTTGCTAATTCGAACTAGCATGTCCACATTAAGTGGACCCTGAACCAGGCTTAAGGATGGCCGGAAGCAGTGCCGGCAGGGCATCAGAGGAGGACTTAGACCGTGGAGATGCTGTCTCAGGCTAGCCAAGGGCTGTGTTTAAAGGGTCCCGACCCCCACCCCGGACAGACAGTTCTCAGGGGTTCCCCGCTTGCAAAGCAGTCCTGGCTTGGAGTGCCCTGAGTGCCCACACTGGGCACATCTCAGCACTTAGCCATCAGACCGGCTGCACTTGCCGCAGGCTGCCATCTGGGGAGAGGAGGCAATTGGGGGGCTGCAGGAGAGCTTCCACCCCAAAAGCCCGCAGAGCCAGCCCAGTCCTCCCCATCGGGAGTGCGTACCCCATTCCTCCCTCACCTCCTTCCACTTACCCTTCCCTAGCCCCTCTTCTTGATGTACAAAATAAAGGACAATTGTGTTCAAAAATTGAATCTGTCTTTATTGAACAAAACTGGGGGAGACTGGGAAAAGGAGGTGGGAGAGGGGAAGAGAGAGGGTGGGAGAGGGGAGGGCAACTAAAATGATCAGGGATTGGGAACAGGTCCCATATGAAGAGAGGCTAAAGAGACTAGGACTTTTCAGCTTAGAAAAGAGGAGACGGAGCGGGGACAGGATAGAGGTTTCTAAAAGCAGGAGCTGTGGGGGAGAGCCAGCCCGTAGCCAGCCTGTGCCCCTTTAAGAGGTCTGGGGCTGGGAGGGGGGCAGATGAGTTTCCCTGGTGGTGCCCAGAGTGGCCACCAGGGAAACCTGGGGAGGGCTAGCCTCCCACTAGTTCGAATTAAGGGGCAACACACCCCTTAATTCGAAATAGCTAGTTCGAACTAGGCTTAATCCTCGTAAAATGAGGTTTTCCTAGTTCGAACTAAGCGCTCCGCTTGTTCGAATTAAATTCGAACTAGCGGAGCGCTAGTGTAGCGCCTATGAAAATTAGTTCAAACTAACGTCCGTCAGTTCGAACTAACTTTGTAGTGTAGACATACCCGGAGGGAGTTAAGGTGAAGAAGGTGGTTGTGACTTGGGGCACTGGACTGGAGTGCAGGGTGTTGGATTGTGACTTAAGGTAGGGAATTGGGGTCCAGAAGGGGCTCCAAGGGTTTGGATGGTAAGCTAGGGCAGGAGGGGACTGTGGCAGGAGACTGGGGTGCCAGATCTGGGAGGAGATATGAGTACAGGAGTGGGGTAGAGGATTTGGGTATGTGGAGTAGGAGGAAGGGGGGGCAGAGGGCTAGGGGAAGAGCAGGTACCTGACAATTAACATTTCCTTGATAATTGTCTTGATTACAATTGCAATGCCTCCTGTTAAACTGTTATTGTCATATACAGACTGGCTGGTCTGCCAGTGCCACACAAGTAATTCTTACTTCTAGAACACAGGACCCAATCAGATGGTAAACTTGTTGGCCCAAAGTATGATATCCAACAGGGACTACCAATTAAAATGATACAGGTAGTGCATCACATTCATTGAATTTTATATGTGCTACACTGAGTCTTAAACCTTGAGAACTACTGTTACAATGCAACTAGGGCAAAGATCAACACCTGGCTTTTCCCATTAATCAAGCTCAGTTAGGAAAACTACAGTACTCTAAATTTGTACTACTGAGCCCTATCTTTAAAATATTAGGGTCTGAGGACCTTGAATGCAATGGGACGGGGGAGCAGTCTTGTTGCTCAGAGTAGAACAGAGACTGTCCAGAATCCTAGATTGGCTGGGACAATTCCAGGTTTTAAAACCTATTTCAGGATGCTGCTCTGCTTGACAATGTTTCAGGCAACAGGAGACAGCAACTTCTATCCCACCTCATTATTGTTTTTCCTCTTCTAGGCCAGGCCACCAGGAAGAAGAGACCAACAGCTAAGGATTGAAGAGGAGTAGACTCACTGCTAGAGCACGCCCATATGATTGAGAGTGGTGTAGAAAGTTTTATCCTCTGTTGTCCCTGCCAGATGATTGCTCTGGCTCTGAAGTATTCTCTCTTCCCATAACTGGGCTTTCCACTCGGGTCACAATTTAATTCAACCCTTCCAGAGGAACACATTAAAAAGTATGAATTTCCTTACAAAATAGTTTTTGGCCCAAACTCTGGGCCCAGTGGTCCTCAGCCCCTCTCCCTGGGCTCTCTGTCATCCTTGGCCCTTTTTTCTGGCCTCCCTCCAGCTCAGCAGTTTTTAGCTCAAGGACCCTATAAATAGCAGCCAAGGTCAGCTCCTTAAGACTACTCAGTACTGCCTCCCAGGACTTCGTCCTACTGCAGCAAGACTTCTCAATCACACAGCCTCTCTAGATTCACCTGCTTCCAGGACCAAGACTGCTATTGCTCCCCCTGGAATACCCTATTAAATCCCAGATCAATAATATAGACCCTAGATAGTCTTGATCATACAACCCTCTTGTGTTTCTGTTATACAGTTTCTCAGTGGAACCCCTTCCTTGGCTCTCTCTCTGGGAAGCCTCCTGACAATATTTCAGGGATGTCACTGCAGCCTGCTCCACTCTGGTGGCTGCAATCTCTCTCTTGGCATTTTTTAGTTCAGGAGAGAATCCCTGAGCCAACTCTCCATCGAGGCTTTCTCCTCAGACCCTGTCTATTCCTAGGGTGTGACTGCTGGGTTCTTCCCTCTGCTTCTGCAGCCTCCTTCCTCTTTTACTTCTCCAATCTTATGGACAAGCAGACTCACTTGCTGTGTATTTGACCACTAAGCATGGAACACCCTAGATAAATCAAGAATTAATGTCTTTCACCTTTGTTTCACCTTTCCTAGTATTCTCAGAAGTCCAATATTGCTTTTTTCCCCCTACGGCTCCATTTTCAGATGTTTTTATTAGGTGTTACAGCAATTTTTTTAGTACTTTAAAGCCTCTGTGTTTTTGACATAAATACCCCATTTTGCACTCCCAAAGGAGATGATCAACTGTTTATTGGATCATGCACATCCCCCATTGTCCTTCCTCATGTTTATTAGAAACAAATTACTATTTAAGCCACAATGGCCAGTTCAAATTCTAAAACGAGCCATTTTATGCTCTCTCAGGGCCTTGAAATATATAAGCGTTTTTTATTCTTATGGGGCCCTCTGCTCTAGACTAGCTCTGTCTTCTCTTAGCCCCTCCCCCAACTAGACTTCATAATCCAGCTGAGCCTGGCTCACTTTCCCACTACAGCCAGGTGGAATAATTGCCCTCATGCACCTGACCTCATTTCGCTGGGAGGAAGCTGATGTGGAGAAGTCTGGGCTCTGCAACCAGGAGAGCTGCCAGCCTGGCCACCCAGGAGCAGGTGTGCATGAAAATCAAGGTGGTCCACTGAGACCCCCGACCCTGAGCCCTGAGCTTAGAATGGCCATCCTGGGTCAGACAAAAGGTTCATCTAGCCCAGTAGCCTGTCTGCCGACAGCGGCCAACCCTAGGGACCCTGGAGGGGATGGACCGAAGACAGTGACCAAGCCATTTGTCTCGTGCCATCCCTTTCCAGCCTTCCACAAACTTTAGGCAGGGACACCACTCCTACCCCCTGGCTAATACCACTCCATGGACCCAACCTCCATCACTTTATCTCACTTCTCTTTAAACTCTGTTGTAGTTCTAGCCTTCACAGCCTCCTGCAGCAAGGCGTTCCGCAGGTTGACTCTTTGCTTTGTGAAGAACAACTTTCTCTTACTAGTTTGAAGCCTGCTACCCATTCCTTTCCTTTGGTGTCCTCTAGTCCTTCTATTATGGGAATTAATGAAGAACTTTTCTTTATCAACCCTCTCCACCCCACTCATGCTTTTATAGACCTCTATCCTATCCCCCCTCAGTCTCCTCTTTTCTAAACTGAAAAGTCCCAGTCTCTTTAGCCTCTCCTCATATGGGACCTCTTCCAAACCTCTGATCATCTTAGTTTCCCTCCCCTCTCCCACCCTCTCTCTTCCCCTCTCCCACCTCCTATTCCCAGTCTCCCCCAGTTTTGTTCAATAAAGAGAGATTCTATTTTTGACCAAACGTTTTCTTTATTTTGTACATCAGGAAGGGGGGCTAGGGAAGGGTAAGTGGAAGGAGGTGAGGGAGGAATGGGGCACGAGCCCCCGATGGGGAGGACTGGGCCGGCTCTGTGGGCTTCTGGGGGTGGAAGCTCTCCTGCAGCCCCCCAATTGCCTCCTCTCCCCAGATGGCAGCCTGCAGCAAGTGCAGCCGGTCTGATGGCCGAGTGCTGTGATGTGCCCAGTGTGGGCACTCAGGGCACTCCAAGCCAGGACTGCTTTGCAAGCAGGGCACCCCTGAGAACTGTCTGTCCGGGGTGGGGGTTGGGTCCCTTTAAGCACAGCCCTCAGCTAGCCTGAGGCAGCAGTTCCACGCTCTAAGTCCTCATCTGATGCCCATCCGGCACTGCTTCCGGCCATCCTTAACTCCAGTTCAGGGTCCACTTAATGTGGACATGCTAGTTCGAATTAGCAAAACGCTAATTCGAGCTAGTTTTTTAGTCTGGATGTGTTAGTTCGAATTAGCTTAGTTCGAATTAACTAATTAAGTTAGTTCGAATTAGCGCTGTAGTGTAGACATACCCCAAGGGATCTGGGAGTGAAGAGGCGAGGGTAGTGTGCCTTTTATATGGGTGCTACAATTGAGTAGAATAGTGGGGAACATGGAGCAAATAGTGGTTTGGGGTGGAGGGTCTCTGGGCTTCTGCAGAGGTGCAGCTGTGGGGGAGGGATCTTGGGAGCAAATGCAAGCAAAGCCATTTCTGGAATTAGGGGTGATAGATAAGACCTTTGATGGGGATTAAGAACATCTTTGGGGAGCCAAGCAGCCACAGGGAGTGCCACTAATAATAGAATCCTAGAACTGGAAGGGACCTTGAGAGGTCATTGAGTTCAGTCCCCTGCCCTTATGTCAGGACCAAGCACCGTCTAGATCATCCCTGACAGGTGTCTGTCTAACCTTCTCTTAAATATTTCCAGTGATGGTGATTCCACAACCTCCCTAGGCAATTATTCCAGTGTTTAACCACTCTGACAGTTAGGAAGTTTTTCCTAATGTCCAACCTAAACCTCCCTTACTGTAGTTTAAGCCCATTGCTTCTTGTTCTGTCCTCAAAGGCCAAAGAGAACAATTTTTCTCTCTTCTCCTTTCAACACCCTTTTAGATACTTGAAAACCACTATCATGTCCCCTCTAAGTCTTCTCTTTTCTAAACTAAAAAACCCAATTATTTCAGCCTTCCCTCATAGCTCATGTTCTCTAGACCTTTAATCATTCTTGTTGTTCTTCTCTGGACCTTTTCCAATTTCTCCACATCTTTCTTGAAATGTGGTGTCCAGCACTGGAGAAAATACTCCAACTGGGGCCTAATCAGCACAGACTGGTAGAGGAACAGAAGTAAGCAGCTATGGTAGAGACGTTAGGAGTAGACAAAGGGGCTACAGTTTTGCAGATAGCTACAAAGGATGATGAACTGGTCACTGCGAGTAATCCACACATGAGACTGACAAGGGGAAATCCATTGGAAAAGCTGTAGCTTGTACTGGAGGCTGTGCAGGACTGCCCTTACCATGAGGCGAACTGAGGCGGCTGCCTCAGGCTCCAGACGGGGGCGCCACTAGGACCCAGAGTGTAGAAAATTGTGTCTGTTGCTGGTGCATATGTATTCTCTCTGCTCTAGATGCACAGAGATGGTGGAGTGCTATGCTGGAGGAAGGAGGGCACAAGAGACATAACAGGCAGGCAGGAGAAAAGGTGAGAGGGAATAACAGAAAGCAGCAGGAGCTGTAGGGAGAGAGAGGAGGAGGAGCCTCTTACGTACCTCTCTAGCACCCCCAGGATCCTGGACTGATTAACACCAGCTCCTCAGGGAGCTTCCTGTTTCCTGCTGCTTCCCTGAACCCACTTGAGGAGAACAGGCAGTCAACTGAAGTAGTAGGAGCCAGTTAGGCCCTTAAGACGTTGATATCTTCCCTCATTCAGGCCCTGCTACCAGCCTGCTTATTTGTCCCCTTCAACTGAGTATTGAGCCACTATAGCTCACACAGAACAGCAGTCATGAATGAAAGAAAAAACCCCTCTGGGGCAGCATTCAGAAAAAGAAAGAAAGCAAAGGAAACTTTTCTACCTAAGCAGGAAGGAGCACTCCTGAGATACATAGACACAAATGTTCACGGTGAGCCTTCTGGCCCCAATGAGTATGTGAGTGGTGAGGAGATGCCTGATCTTCCAGTTAGTCAGAGTGCAAGTGACCTGGCAGCTACTGCAGCATCCATATCTCCATCTCAAATGGATGTAACCATTTACATTCCTGAAGAAAAGTGTAGATCAGAGAAGAGTGTGGTGGAGGCGCAAGAAACAGCTGCTGCTGAGTTTAGTTCCTTATGTCTAGATCACAGGTTCCCAAACTGGGTGTGTGTGCTCCCCTGGGGGCGCATGCAGAAATTCCAGGGAGGGCATGAGGCAAGTTTTGCTGCTATTTTTGTTTTTCGGCCCTGGTCAGTTTCTTTTTTTTTTCTCCACAAGTTTTGCTGATATTTGGGGGCGGGGGGAGGGGGGAGAGAGGTGTGAGGGTTTCTCAAAAATAAAAAAGGGGGAATGAAGCCAAAATGTTTGGGAACCACTGGTCTAGATGATCCAGGACTGTGGATCCATGTGAGCAGTAGCTTTGTACTGAATGGGCCATAGCATGTTCCCCAAAGACAATTGTGATGGGGCACAGCTGCCCCGCACCCGGGAGCCTCTGGCCACAGCTCTGTATGGGGCACGGGGTGGCAGGGAAGAGGCCAGCGCAGCACGGCTCCAGCCCACGTGGGGCGGAATTCAGTGCCTGCGCCCCTCCTACCTCCCGGCGTGGGCTGGGGGTGAGGTGTGGGGGGCTGTGAGACGCCATGTGCGGCGTGCTCCCAGGCCATAAGGGAGGTGAGGGGGCACGGAGGCAGGGCAGAGGGATGACACCTGGGCATGACGTAACACCCCAGCGCCAAAGTTTAAAAAGGACCGCAGCATCTCTGTGAGGGGAGGAAAACCGCGTGGGGAGTCGGCTGCCTGGAGGCTCATGCAGGGGCGCAGCGAGTGACCGGGACGCCGGGGGAAAACAGGTTTAGGTAAGGGGAGAGGAAGCAGCCCAGGGCAGGGCTCCCTACTAGCCCGTGGGATGGCATGTTATGGCAGGAAGCCCCGCCAGCCGGACCGGACCACAGTGGGTCTGCGTTCTTAGGGCCCTGGGCTGGGGTCCGTGAAAGAGGGCGGGCCCAGGCCCCCCTATCCCCTACACCAGGGGCCAGCTCGGAGCAACCAACCGGGTGGCCGAAGTGTAAAGATGGGACTTTGAGGCGGGCCAGACTCTGGAGTCCGCAAGGGGATGATAGTGGTGGGATATGAATAAAGGCACAGATTGATTACCCCAGTACATATGTCATTACAACAATGAAAACAGAAGTTTCCATCCAACACATTACTGGCGTGAAATCCCCAATGGTGACAAAGTGGAGAGGCCATGGCTTATGTACTCAAAAACCCAGAATGCTGCATACTGTTTTTGTCGCAAACTCTTCCAATCTAATGTTCCAGCCACATTGAGTTCTACAGGAACAAAGCACTAAAAAATCTGGCTAGAAATCTGGCATGCCATGAGAAGGCAGCAAATCACCAGAAAGCATTCCATAGGTGGAAAGAGCTTGAGATGAGACTAAGGTTAAAGGCCACCATAGATGATCAGCATCAAGAGAAGATTTCATCTGTCTCTTTACTGGCAAAATGTTCTGAAAAGGCTTATTGCCATTGTGAGAATGCTTGCTACCCCAAACCTAGTACTGCATGGCACTTCAAATGAGCTGTATGTGCCAAACAATGGAAACTTCCTTAAAATTGTGGAGCTGATGGCTGAGTTTGATGTTGTACTCCAGGAGCATCTAAGAAGAGTCACCACCCAATAAATGTACATACACCACTACCTTGGAAAAACAATTCAAAATGAGATCATACAGTTACTGGCAACAAGTCTAACAGAAGATTGTGGCAGATCTGAACTCAGCAGGATATTACTCTGTTATTCTGGACTGCACACCTGACATCAGCCATATGCAACAAATGACATTAATGGTGCATTTTGTAACAATAGAACCTAGTGAAAATGTCCCTGCAATGGTGGCTGTTAGCATTTTCTAGAATTTATTGACATTGATGATACTTCAAGAGCTGGCATGAGAAATGTGCTTCTTAAAAAGCTGGAAGATACGGGAATTGTGATAGCTGACATGAGAGGTCAGGGCTACAATAATGGTGCTAATGTGAGAGGAAAGAACAGAGGAGTGCAGACACGGATCTGAGAGTTAAACCCTCAAGCTTTTTTTGTCTCATGCAGCTCTCATTCATTGAACTTAGTGGTCAGTGATGCAGCATCAGCTTCTAGTGAGGCTGCTGAATTTTTTAAATGTAATTCGAAGCATCTATGTATTTTTCTCTGCATCAACTTATTGATGGCAAATTTTGAAGCAACATCTGGGAACATCCTCTCTGACACTGAAACCACTGACTTCCACACAATGGGAAAGTCGAGTGGAGGTGATAAAGTCTATCAAACACCCATCTGGGAAACTAGATGATGCCATAGTTGCCATTATGGAAGATAATGCTATGACAGGAACCAATGGGAGAATCACACAAGAGAAGGAGAAGAAAGGACTCTTCGCTTCTGCTGTCCTTCATTGTAGACCAGAAATCTCCAGAAGGGGAGGCCAAACAGCTGCAACCTTGCAGCATTGGGAGTGCAGTGCTCTTAGCCAGCCTGGGCATGGCAAAGTCTTTGCCTGAACCAGAACCCCAGCAGCCATGGGAAGAGCTTAATTGGCCAGCTGCACATCCTCCCAGGAATAGTCTTGTACTGCTGCTGCGCATAGCAATGTGAGAGGAGGGTGTGGCCTAGGAAGTGTGTATTTGGTGTGATACAATCCTATAGAGAGTTAGGGGATGAAACTGGGGTGAATGAAGGGGAGCCATAGGGTGCAAATGGGTGGAGAAATATGTACGGTAATTAAAGTACCCAGCTGTGTCATTCCCCCCCCCCCCATGCCTGAGGGGGATATGTTGGGGAACACTCTGATATTGAGGGGTATGCAGTTCTCATCCATAGATCTTATAGCAGTTATCTAGGTGTCTGGGTTTGATATGAATGGTCTTCACTGTTTTGAATCAGAGTTGGTCATGAGTCCTTTCTCGCCAGAAAACTCCACTGGGACTTGTAAGACATGAGTCCTCCTCCTTGCATAAGACTGGAGATGGAGAAGCAGCTATCCAAATCCCCCCCCAAAATGTTCTTAGGCAGAGAATGACCTAAGAACACCCACAGCTTCAGGTAGAGAGTTCCAGGGCCTCTTTGTAAGAGGAATTTACCGTGGTCCAGTGAGTTGTGCAAAGACAGGATTGAAAATGTTTATCTCTCAGAACTTCATAGATGTACTATTACCCACAAACCCACTTGTTGACTTTTTAAAAGAGGACATTACAAAATCAAACTGAAGCAAATGTATTATGTATAATTGTAAATGCTCTTTGTTGTTTGAGATTTCTGTTTTCCTATTATGTACAATGGGTTGCATTAAACAGCATGTTGCTATACAAATAAACCAAAAGCCCAATCCAAAAAGTTGCATATTGGTCTGTTCTTCAGATTTAACCAACTTTTTCCTCCCTTACTCCTTGTTAATATAAATAATTTTAAGAGATAAAATGGCAAGAAACTGATGTGGGTGGTTGTCCTTCCCTCCCCCGGCCAAATGTGGCAGTAAATTCAAAGGAAAAGGGATAAAATAAAAAGGTCATAGTTCTGATGTTTCAGATGATCTCTTAGCTACATAGTGACTGGCAGATTTAACATCACCATTATCTCTTATTTGCCATCAACGCTGCAATTATTCCAGGTGTTGCAGTGGAAATTACTCCTATAAAATTTGAGAGTCATCAGCATGTAAATGCTGGCAGGGTGCAACCTCTGATCCAGGCTTCAGGTGCAGCACTCAGTACAGATGGAAACACTTCATTTGCTTTTAAAAAGGGGGGGTTAAAATGAGGTTGTAAAAATTAGTTCTGGTGAGAACTTTATACAGGATGTGTTACTCCATATCTTCTCTTTAAAAAAAAAAAGAACAAAGAAAAAAAGGGCAGATTTAAAAGAGGGTTTTTTAGTGTCCAAAGACATTAATAGCCAAGCAAAATGTTGTTGACTCTGTTATCTAGGTCCTCAAAAGGGTGAAACAGTAACCCAGAGAACCCATGAGAATGAGCTTGAAAGATGGTGATGTTATGTGGATTTTTATTTCAAAACCCCCAAAAGTTAAAGGTGCTTATAAACTCTTGGTCAGTTATGATCTCTTCAGGGCCAACAGCTGTGTGGATTCTTTCTCCTTAGACAAGGCAGGTTTGGATAGATGCAATATGATCAACTTTCTAATTTGGATTAAAAGCCAAGAGAATGAAATAGAATATAAAGAAAGAAACAGTGGGGTAGACAATAACACAAAAAGGGAATAGAATACATTGCAGGATCTTCCGTGCCTTTGTGGTAATGATAATTGGCTATCCCTATGTGGTAGATTGTCTACTGGATGCCATGATACTGCAATAACTTTCAGTACTCACAGGTAAAAAAGTTCCTTATACAAGAGCAAGGCGAGCAAACTTCCCTCTCAGGGAGAAAGTCCTTTATGTGAGCTGAGATGAACTGCAGTGCAATAGGTCAGGATGAACTGGGAGGAGATGGAGATGAAGATGAGACGAGATAACTGGGGATGCATGGTGGGACAGGAGACAAGACCAAGCTGAAGTGAACTGAATTAATATTTTTTCAGTCTCTTTTTAAGAATCCCCTTCCCCCTCCCAAAAAAAGGTAAAAATGGGCAGAAATTTCATCCTTATTTTATTCTTCAACTACAGCTAATATTCATTGCACCAGTTTTGGTCTATTAACTTCTGCTTACAAAACTTCTGTTTATACCAAGCATCATTTCAATTATACTAATATGGCCTTTTGGGTTTAGACTAATCCATTTTTGGTCTAGTTTTCTTGCATCTATTACAATATTAAACATCATATAAAAACTATTTTTCATGGTTATTATAGCATCTTATGAACTTACACATACTTCATACAATTCACAATAGTTGTAAAATCATTCTGTGAAATTCAATACTTGATTTGTTTTGAGAAAATTCACTGTGTAAATAATAATGATTTACCCAGAGTTGTACATGTAAGCTGAGTTTTAAAAAACCCCACACAGTTGGGAACCTTGTGTTTACTACATTGAGTGTAGATATGAGTAGTGTGTGAAATTACCCGTTATGCAACCTGGTTATAAACTTGATAGTTAATGCCTTTGAGACCATGTGTGTAGTACTTGTATGCTTTGAAACTTTCCACGACAGTATCAAAACCAAATATTGCTTCTAGAAATCTCTGCTAATAAGCCGTAAGCTCTAAGATTTTATCAACAATGACAAAAGGCTGCTAATTATTCATTCCTGCATTCATTACAGGTCCCAATAAAAGGAAAGTTCAGTGGGAGACGTAAAAGGAACCTGAGGTGTCATTTTAAAAATGCTTGGAAAGGTTACGGAAGTAGAAAATCAAGCTAGTGTTGATGAGGAGACAGTTTAAGGCTGCTTGTTAGCATATGCTGAATGCCGCAGTGTGTGTTCAGAGGTCACATCATTAATTAATATACAGTATAAGTGCCAAAATAGATGAAACCAAGTCAGCTTCAGGTTTTCTGCACTCAGAGGGACGATCAGATTACTGTTGGTTGAATTAAACATGTCAGAATAATGACATTGTTTAATGAAATGACTTTACCTTGTCAGTTTGATTTGTGTGTGCAGTGGCTAAACTCAGTCATTTGGATCAAATTCAAATGCTCTCTCTTGTTCCTCTTAAGAGCAGCAGGCATGGAATAGTGCTGGTGCATTTGAGTGTACTTATCTCACAGCAGCATTGGGATACATCAGGTACATTTGGTTAGTACATTTCATATTTGTTATACTGTATATTTATGTTCTCAGATGCTCATCTAAATATTAAATTTCTTAAACAAATTTGATGAAAAGTACAACTCCCAACCCCCATGCACAAGCAGGAGTACATGCCTTCCCTCTTTCTTCTCTTTTAGAAGCAATTGAAAAGAGAATCTTTTCCACACCCCTGAAACAGTTTGCTGAACTAGTCCTATGGAGTCAAGATAAATCTTACAGAATTAAAGTTAATAACTTTGGGGTACGTGGTATTAAATTAAACTATAACAACACATATACAGCTTATGAACCTTCTGCAGTAGGGAAGGGCATGCTAATGCACTTTGCAGCGGCCCCCCTCACTCACCAAAGATGTATACTGGTTCAAATTGGATTCTCCAGGGACCAACAGACAAAGAAAAGGCTTTTGGATAAACAGTCTGTGTCTAGACTGGCCAGTTTTTCCTGAAAATCAGCCGCTTTTCCGTTAAAAGCATTTCCAGAAAATCATGCCAGTCTAGACGTAGCCTGAGAGTATAATGGATCTCTGTGAAAAATCAGGCCAGGGCATGGTTGAATTTATTGCAACTGTGAAATACCTGGTCATTTTTCTAGACTCTTGGGGGGCATTTGATGATCATAGGCATCTTCAAGAATCCACTGACATCACTGGAAATTGTCCTAAATTGCCCAGTTTCTTTTTTCTTAGACCAAACCCAGAGTATTATTATGGGCAACTGTTCACCCTCCTTCAATACTTTCACTTGTAGTGTCTCACAGGGTTTAGTTCTCTATTCTCAGATTATTCGGTATCTTTATAAAGCTGTTGGAGGAGTTGGCAAGAGAATGCAAGATGACATGGTGGTTACAGACAGACAATAATCAGCCATGTTTCTTTGTCAAACATAAACAGCACCAGATCCCAGCTTGTTTGGTGCCCAGCTGAATTTAGCAATTGGCTGAAGAATAAAAGGCTAACCCTGAACCCTGGTAAGACTGAAGTCATGTCTTGTCTATTGAGGGTGCTCATGCTGAGTTCAGCCTCTGTAACAGGTGCATAAATGCAAATCTTTAATGAAAGACAATGCTGCCTGTGACGTTCCTTGGTGCCATTTTCCCTTCATTCAACAGGGTTAAGCTCCACCCGTGCAATTTATGATTTATAGCAGCTTGACTGCCTAAACTAGAATTTTTCACTGTTGGCTGACCATTTATGTTTGAAATCCCTGGTATGTGTAGACCCTGGATTGATGCTGGTAGAGAATCAAAGTACTTGAACTTTTTATCAATAATATCTCTCAACTGTTGAGGGCATCTGCCCTCACTATTAAATTGACTCTTAATCCTGTTCCTTTGGGTCCTTGTGGACATATCAGTTAAACTGGATGCAGGAAAACCTCACACTTCAGTCTGTAATTAACTAGAAGATTCGACTTCATACTATTAGACTGGTCGACCAGATTACTGTGATATTAGCATTCATGACTCCTGTGCTTGATTATTTCATTATCCTATATTTAGAAATGAAGCCAGGCATTCATAAAATAATACAGATGATACAAAAACATAGAAGCCCATCTGCATAGCAATGCTGGTCAACATCACTGCAGTCTGTCACACGCCCCATGTCCTTCCTATTGAATTCATCCAGCTTTCTGAGAATGGATCCTACCTGCTTGAGAGCTCACCTTTTCCTTTGTGGCTATCACATCCCACTGTACCAATTGTACTGTCCATTTGGCCCATGAGTGGAGAAGACAGAATTTTCACAGAAGCTAGAGTTAGACTAAGGAATTCTCTCTCAAAAGAATTAATGACCATGCTCTTCATTGCTTTCCGAACAAATTGCAAAACTAATTTCTTAACGTAGCTTTCCCTCTGGTTTAACTTAGGCCAAGTCTAAACTAGCCAACTTAATTCTTAAACAGGCTGGTAAGAAAGAGGGTTATGTTAAAAAAATTAGAAAGAACTCTAAGGCTACATCTACACTGCAGGCTCCTTGCACAAGAACTGTTTTGCGCAATAGTTCTTGCACAAAATGTCTTGTGCAAGAGCGTGTCCATGTGCTTTTGCACAAGAAATGTGCTTTTGCGCAAGAGCGTCCATGGCAGTGTGGACGCTTTCTTGCACAAGAAACCCGTTGCCTGTGCACACTGCCTTCTTGCACAAGAGCTCTTGTGCAAAAGGGCTTATTCCTCGTGGGAAAGGAATAGCTCTTACACAAGACGCCCTCTGTTCTGATACCTTATTGTAAATTTACTTGTGCAAGAATGCATGTGCAGTGTAGATGCTCCTCAAGTTTTTGCACAAGAACAGTTGTTCTTGCACAAAAGATCTGCAGTGTAGATGTAGCCTAACAGATTACAGAGATGGAGGAACCACAAAAGTAGTTCAATCTAGAGAGATGTAACAAAGCATGTACCCCAGAGTGGCAAAGAGAGTTAACTGGAACCAGAGAACTTTGTATTTGGAGGGTGGGCTGGCCCCAGCTGAGAATTAGGCTCAGCTGGGAGGAGCTGGATATCTGAATTCAGAAGGTGTCTCACCTGAGAGGAGTGTAGTAACAATTAAGAAAGGAAGGACCTCAGGCTAGCAGAAGGGAGTTCTGGTAAAGAGCGAAGAGATACTGAGAAGCAATAGGAGTGGAGAAAGTTCTTATTGTGAGTTTGACAAACAATAAGGCCCTGAAAGAGTCATTCTGTGGTTTGAGTGTCTGCAGCAAAGACACTGATACACATAATATGGGCAGAGGCAGACAGGAGCTGTGTCTCCAGGGAGAAAGCCTTATGAGGCAATGCTTTGTACAAGAGCAGGAAAGAACTCTGTAGAACCCCAAAAAAGTCTCTGGAGGAGTGAAACCAGGAAAGGGCTGAAGAAAATGACCTAGTCCTAGGCCTAGGCAGAATGTAGGCTAAGGAGAAATCAAGGAGAATGAAAAAGCAGATCTTAGTTACTTGCTATGTGGTTTCTTGACTGGAACTCTGAGAAGGCTCTGGATTCCCCTACTAGCTACTAAGAAAGGTGCCAGAAAGTTCCCTCATATAAAGGATAAGAAGATCATGGAGCTCACAGCTGGAGCAAAGACCTGGTGTAAGGTCACTGAACTACTGCTTTATGGGATTCAAAGGAATGTGACTGTCTGAACATGACCAGATCAGAGGTTTCATCCTGAGAAGAAGCAGAACTGGAGCAGCTGTTGGCAGGGGTTGCTGCAGGAGAATAGTCTGCGATGCCATATCCAGCCATGAGAGAGTGCACCAGCTGGTAAGTCCCTCTATACAGGAGAATATTTTTCTAGTTTCTGAATATTTTAGCAAAAGGCATTGAATGTGCATTCCACCAAATGAGACTGATTGATTGATTCATAGCTTGACTTGAGTGGATAGTGAAAGGAGAACAAAAAGCATTCTAAGTGTTTAGTGAACTCAGAATTGATTTGAAGATACTCATACCGTTTTCACTTTTCATTGATATTCTTGAAAGTTAAATACTGTTCATACAAATACTTAAGAGGAAAAATTGTGCCCATACATGAATGGAATTCATTTTATGAGAGGCAAACTTCTTTTGGATATAACTAATGTAGTAGCAACCTTAGAATTTCATCCTAGTGCAGGAGATGAATAGATGGTAGTGGAGAGGGAATGACGTTAATGAGAAATTGTGGAAGGAGAAGAAAAAGCTGAGAGGTAGGTCTATTTATTTATTCTCTGAGACTCCTTAAGAAGTTACAGAGGACAAGATCTCTGCCAGCTATAAAAGACAAATTCCAAACTGCTAATGAATGAGTGCTGATGTGTGGGGCACTTCAGCCCTGTGGATTCATTTGGAGCCCTACTGAGAAGGATCCTCCATATTAACAGATGGATCATTAAGAACAGAAAAACTGCTTCCACTTCAGGAGAATTCGGATGTGCAGGAGGGTAGCTGACAGTTCACTGTAAGCTCTCTTTTGGGGGTATATTTGTATTTGTAGAATGGAGTGGCTGCTGTTTTTCTTTCTTGATTGCCAGGTTAGGGGTAGAAAATGTTCCATTGTAAATGGTTCTTTTTGTGGACACAAAATCAATCTTCTGATTAGACAGACTTTCCATGAAAAATTGTCTTCTGCAGAAGATTTTTGTTTTAAAACAAAGTTTCTGCCAAAGTTCGAGCCATGGTTTCCATGGTGTTGTAGTTCAGCTAATCTCCTGTGTAGGGCTGGGTTCCCCAGCAGAACTACATTTTTGATGTACCATGATCCCATCACAGCAAGGGAGAGACATCTTAGGAAATGAAGTCCACTTAGTGAGAAAAGAATAGAACCAGGAGGCATATCAACATCCAATTTGCATTTGCAAATTAAACTTGAGTTTTCTGCCAAAAAGTGAACATTTTAGGCCAAACCTGACATTTTTTTCAGGTTTTTCCAGTTCCATGTGGGGGAATTTTCCAACTAGCTTTACCTCCAGCACAGATCCTCCTCCTTGCATCCTCTCTTTTAAGAATATGAGAGGGCAACCATAGTAAATGTCCCTAAAGGAGAAGATCAAAATCCTAATGAAGGAGGAGAGAAGAAAAATTAAGGTAAAGGAACACTTTAATTTAGTTGAAAAATTCAGGAACAATAATTGTGAGGGACAAGGTGTGTAACATTGTGTGCTTTTTATTTATTATATAAAAATAAAATTTTGGGGTTCAAAGAGGCTTATATAATACAGCCCAACATTACAGTTAAAGAAAACTAATTGCTTCTGTCTTTATTTCTCTAGTCAACTTGCTGAGAAGCCTTGAAGATATTCTTTCAGGGCCTATAAAGCAGAACTTCCAAAGAGATGTGTGGGATGTGGTTCCTATGCCAAATGTCTCTTTGGTTTTCCACCTTTGAGTAGTGATGACAAATTTTTCCTCACACCTGTCACCACCACCACCACACACACGTACTAGAATCCTTATTCACTTCTGGTGAATGCCCGCATTGCTGCTTGCCTTGCAAAGAAAGGGAGGAGGAGGCAGAGGAAGAGGCAGCTCTGACCAGCCTAAAGATCATTAGTGAAAGACCACTCCAGTGTGGGGCCTGTTGGCAATGGGAGAAGCTGCCAATACAATCCCAGCATCTAGCAGAGCACTCTGTGAGCATCTAAAGATGGGAGTCTTTTTGTCATGCCTCTGGCATCCCAATGGAAGACTGCATTTCCTGCAGTATAACTGCAGATTAAATAAAAAATAATCTGTTAGGACAACTTGACCTACAGAATGTGCCATTTGATCTCCCTCAAAAAAAGGGTCATTATTTGTCCTGAGGGCACACAAAGGTGGGGTGTTAAAATCGCTCATACCAAGAATGATTGCCTAGTTAGTGGTTCTATGTATTTATTTTTACTTGGGAATGATGCTATGTTGAACTGAAAAAGGCATTCTGTGCTAGTCACAAAGGGGACAATGAATGAAAACATTATGAAAGGGAACACCCCTAGCATGTAGCAGACTTAGAGCATTAAGACTTAGAGCATTAAGGGTAACAGGACTTACCTCTAAAATAAATGTCAGCAGAAGTCTGTGTAATGCTTGTACAGTGTGCTGATGGTGCACAACTACTATAATTAGGGTCTCTAACTTTAACCAAAGACGCAGAACAGAGTCCCAGCTCTTCTCTTTCAGAGACAACACTATATAACAAGTAAAGTTAAACCCTTTATTGTAGCTGGCAAGGTCTGTGATATTGCTAGGGAATGGGAAAATGTGGATTATCTGGAGAAGTCAGATTTTTCTGCTCACGTGAAATATGGATGGAGCAGGGCAGTCCAGGGTGGAGATGCAAAGGGATTTATAAACTAACCTTCCTTCTCTTTAGGCTGAGAGGAACTTGGTATGCAGTGGGCTGCTGCAGTCTGGAATGAATTAGGATGCATGCCTGCTGTGTAGGGACCCCTGCTGTTGGCATCCGAAGACAGTAATCAGAGTTTCAGAACAGCCCTGGCTACAGAATGCAGCTATAGTGTGGGGCCTGGGTAGTGTTAGGCTTCAAAGGTGTCACACGAAGGGGGCCTGAGAATCTTTTTATTTCGTTTTCTCCCATAGAGACCTCAGTGGCAAAGAGTGTCCCTAAGTAGATTAGTGTGCCAAAGAAACAGGGATACTTCTGGGAGCTCCTGTCTGAGAAAGCAAAGCTTTGAAATTCCTTTTTGGCAAAGATTTTAAGTGCTTTCCATTCCATGTCTGTCTCCAAATACTGTTAACCTCACACATTAAGTCAAAATGTCAAGCAAAGTGCTTATTGTAAAATGAATGATCTGAAGATGGCTAGGGAATGCCGAGGAACGTGACCAGCAGACTGAAATGTTCAATTTACTCAACTACCCAATTGTGATCACTGCTAATACTGGAGATGTTGGCTCCTAGTCTGGTGCCCTAATGTGCCTGATAGCTGTTCCTTGCCAAAAGGACTCTGGCTAACTCTATTAGGCCCTTAACCCCCAGCAGATTAATTTCCAGGAAACTGACTCTTAACTAGAAACATATTAAAAATTAAAAGATCTCTTTCCATGTAATACAAAGGTGAAAAGTGCATCTTGGTGGACATGCAGTTACTAGTCTTGATCATTAGGTGCTAGAAAAATTCCTGTAGAAGTCAACCCTCATTACTGTCTGCAGGAATAGAGTTTGACAACTTACGTAGAACATCAGGAAAGCAGGATTTTGTTCATAATAGTCTTTTAGGTTTAGAGCAAATAACTTAAGTAGGTGGTGGCAGAAGTCAATTATGGGAATGATCAATCTATGGCACTAGTATTGCCGTTCAACTAACTTAGGCTGGAATCTTTCTCAGGTAATACCTGCAGTGAAGTAGGATAGTTGTAAATAATGAAGAAAGAGAAAATCGTGTGAGAGGAAACTTTCCTTGTTAGCATAAGAGCTAGGTTTTGCATGGATGTCTGAAGAAGTCCATGATGATGGAAATAGAGTAAGAAACAATTACACATTAGACATGGACTGATAGTTCAGTCTCCCATTGGAGAATATGGCTTGTTGGTGTTGTGGTGTAGCTTGCATGTAAATACATGCAGTTGGTGACCAGATCTGTCATCTTTAGCCTCTTCCTACTTAACCTGCTACGGGAGAAAAATCTCCACCACTAACCAAACATAGTGAAAAGGGTGACATTGCGCAGTCTTTCCCCTTCATTTCATTCCATTAATTAGTATTTATGTAACAGTTGAGGAACTCGGTGGATCATGTAAGCAGTGCCCTGAGTTAATTTCTTGGTAAAATTTTCATGTGTAATCATCCTCTTCATTAGCTTTGTGACTATTTTTCACCTAAAGACAGTGCTCTCACCATACAAGAAATGTTCTGATGGGTGTGGTATAAAAATGCTGATGGCTCAATATTTTGTGTATGCTGTGCAAATTTATGGGTGACAATTCCATCAGGGAGTGCAGGCATGAAATGTGATAAAAATTCTTATTCCCTGTACCTACTAAAGCGGAAAAAAGTACCAGAATGTGACAAATAGGAGAAGCGGCAATAGTTAATTATCATGACACACAGCCCATCTGTAATTAATCCTCTTTCTTTAGCAGGATTCTGCAACTGTAGCATAAAAAAACAGGTCAGATGATGCTTTAATTAAGGCTGTACAGTGTTATTGCTTCTACAGCAACAAGAACTGTTTTTGTCTATAGGTGTGTGTGAAACACTACAAATATTTTCTTAACATCTTTACACAGTGCTGTTTAAGCATCTTTGTTAGCATTATGTCTGTTCTGTAGGCAAGCTTATTAGAATTCAAAGTAGTCTTTCCCTTCTTCTTACGCCCATCCTAGAAGCCACTAAAACAATCTCATTGTTATGACAATTATGGGACATGAGAAGGCATATCTCTGAAAAGGAAGGCCACAACAATGGCAATCCATAGTAAATGCCACATTAATATGCTTTTGACTTGCTAGTAGTGCAATAAACTCAGTGTCATTCACTAAACATGCCAGCACTGTCACAACTATTTAGCTTAGTTTTTATTGAATTAAGTAATCCGAAGCATTGACGTATGTTGTGGGTTTAGATGGAGTTTATTAACAAACTTAGGTAATTTTTACACAGCAATTACACTGTGTAATCCCCTCCCAACAACAAAAAAACAGCCAGACTCTGAAGGAGAGAGGACTGAATGCACAGTCTCCGTTTACTTCTGTGTGATGGGAAGAATCTTTCTCTTTCCCTTTGGTTACCTCATGTATGGTCTGCTCTACTCAGATGCTCACACCAAAAGACCCATTCTGTCAGATCGTTTTGTACCTTTCCTCTGGGAACAGGAATGATCTGGAATTCTCCAAAGAGAGCAATTCCTTAAGCTCATGCGCTCCCTTTATGTACAATAATTTGGAAACAAAGCAGTTAGGACCATAAGTAGCTACACAGGCATACCATGTACCAAATGCAAGGTTTTAGGCCCAGCCAAAGCAGCCGAGATAAACCTGGAGTCTTTCTGTTTCGGTTTGTCACTAAATCATACACCATATACGTTATATGGCAGTCTAGGATTTGCTACCAGAAACATCTCCATTTCAACTGTGACAACTGTCTACATGCACTAAGAAAAAATCTGTAGCTATAATATAGCACACACAAACTGTAAAGGTGGCCAGGATAAAGTTAGAATTACAACTAAAAAACAATAAATAAAGAAAAATGTCCAGAAGTGCTCATTTTTTAATATTCACACACATTGAATTCTTAAAATCAACATGTATTACAAAGTACATATTTACAGAACATAGTAAATAAAAGCAAACAAACATTAAATCTAGTGTACTGCAGATACTATAACCATACCTACAATATAATACATTTCATATTTATTGTACATCACTGACTTGTTATGCCACAATTTTTTCTTATCTGTCTTTTACAGTTAAATTGTGATGGTAAATTTTGTCTAGATTGACATCTCCATTTATGAGAGAATATTTTATTTTTATAAGCTGATCCGTGTTGATAATCCAAGTCTATTGAAATACTTTAATTTTTATGTAGCTCATTAAACTAACCTGCACTCACTGTTGGCACTGGAGGCTTGAAAGAAGCCACATATCAGTAAATTGAGCCAGGTCTGTAAATTGTTCTTTTGGCATGTAGGCAAATATACTATGCCAGAAAATATACTTATTGCACTTTCATTTTTTCACAATGATACATTTATACTCTGTATACACCTCACAGATGATCCATTATTGATCAGTCTGTTTGCATTTGCAGATTCAAGGTGACTTGATACTTGTCCATGTGTTTACTAACATGTTCTGTGTCATAACAATTTGGCAGAAAATAGTGCTTCAGTATCAAATACAGCTCATTCTTCAGAAATCAACAATAAAATGTGCATAGAGTTGTGAAATGAAATGGAGCCAATACTGTTGATATACAACAGGTGTTCAAAAGATGCCATTTGTTGTTTCCCTTTATAACTCCAGTGAACTTATTCTCCAAGTCACTAGAAACAAATGTTTGCCATTTTGGCCTTTGCACAGAGAATTGCTTCAATGCCAGTATAGTAGTCTATGCCATCATAATTTCTCAAGAGGGCTATTCCAGCAAAGTGTTGTGAGAATTAGCATACTTTAGTCGAAAGCCTGGATTACAATGCACCAACTTCTGACATGGTGGCCAACTCCTCAAAACTTTCTCAACAACTGAGCCTCTAAGTCTACTGTACATTTGGCAGAGTTTCTGAGTTGTGTGTCTGTCTAGTCAAGAATTTCTCTTAAATGGTAAGAGCTACAACCACCAAATTTGGTATACAGTTTCTTTTTATCATAAATTAAAGCAGTGGTTCCTAATCTTTTTGATACTGGGGACCAGTAAACCCATTCACAAGCTTTTGGAGGACCGGCAACATTTATTTGTATATTTGCATATTCATTAAGCAAATGATGAATACTCAGATGAATATGCAAATAAATTGTATCACTGGCCCTACCTGTCCGGCTGGTTGTTCCTCTCCCCCCCCCCCAGCCCTAATCCCAGTTGCTTTATCAGCTGGCGCTGGCTCCCCCAGCTGCATCCGGCGCCAGGCATTTTGTGTTGGTGTGCCTGGCCCCTGGCCTTCTCCCTGGGTCCTAGCTCCCACTGTATCTAGCCCCGCTGCCCAGGAGCATGCCCGACAGACACTATGGTGGGGGGCTCTCTCCCAAGAGGGCCGCGTCGCCACACTTGGCAGTGCGGGGTGCTGCTACCCCATCAAACAAATTAATAGGATTGTGCATGATGATTTTTCTAAGGACCGGTATTTTTTTTCTAAGGACTGGTACTGGGAAAGCAGAGTACTGGGTACTGGGTACCGCAGACCACACTTTGGGAAACGCTCAGTTAAAGCAAAGTCAGGGTTTGGTTGTGTTAGGAAAATGAGATGTGCCTGGAATGATATTGCTTTTCATAAAACCATACAAAAAAGAGACAGAATCACCAGACAGGTGAAAGGGGCATGCTAGGGATACACCTCCCCCTGTTTGGGACTACCCCAACCCAGATACGCCCCCCTGCTCCCTCTAGCTCCCTTTAGGGATAGCATGGGGGGGGTCTGAATCTCCCCCCACCCCTTATTTGTATGGGAACTTTGCTGGCTTTTGGAGTGTACAGTATGCTGCATTCCTCACTTTGCCTAGGGAGCATAGGGGTAGATGAACCTGGACCTGCTCCTGTCCAGGGGACATGCACCATCCCCCATATGTGCCCACTGGAGCTGCCATGGCCATGGAGAGGTGCTTCTTACCTAGCCCCAAGCTGCTGCAGTGAGAGAAAGCTGGGGTAGGCCTGTCTCTCCTCAGGGCATGCTGCATCCTCATCCCCATCTCCACCCCAGAGCAATGATTCAAATGAATCATGTACATTTTCATTTTATTTTCCAAAACCCAACATTTATTTAAGGACCTGAGCAATGCTGGGTAAATCTTCTATAATCTGATATATATTTGAGAGAGTTTGTGCCTACCCTAAGCCTCTCCTTACTCCAACCCCTACATGCCCACTGCCCTTAGAACCCCACATGCCAAGTCCCTGCTCTGACTCCTGCACCCACCACACACCCCAGCACCCTGCCCTGAGTCCCCTCCTTAAAGACCCAAGCATCGCTGGGTAAAAGTGTGTGTATACATACAAACGCATGCGTGCACACACAACAATACACACACACACACACACACACACACACACACACACATTCACAAGCTATAGTGTGTGTGTGTGTGTGTGTGTGTGTGTGTGATATTTTATACAGTATACAGCTTCCAATATTATTTTCCCTTGTTTCATCAATGCTACATGTTTCTGGGCATGGTTGTTGTCTAGGTGTTCTCTATGGGCAACACAATTTTGTTAAGTGTAGCATACATTTAAGTCGTGCAGCTACATTGTTATGCTTACCTAGCATGATGGAGGCATTATGAGAAGCAAACATAAGTATTCATCATATATCCAGATTATCATCCACATGGAATTGTTTGATAGGATTAATATTCTGTTCACTGCAATGTTGGCACCCTCATCAACAATCAGTGTATGAAACAGTGAATTGCTTACTGGCACCATGATCTCACTTTGAACCACTGCATTAATACATGGTACAAAATCAAATGCATAGTTCTTGCTTCCCCAGCTGATGGGAAGACTAAAGTATTTTGCTACTAGGTCAGGAATGTGTTGTACAGACAACATGAATTATATTATTTTTATAGTTGGGAGTACATTATCAATCAGTATTTTTATTTCATCTGTTTGTAATGGGGAAGCATCAGTGAACAAAGTTCTTCTGTTGGCCCTAGCTAGAAAATGCTGAATTTGAAAGCCATGTTTCTCGTTGTGTAATATTTTTGCTGCATCAAGATTGTAACTCATTCTTATCTGTTTGCCTTAACTTTGTAAATAGCTTTCTAATTTCCTTTTGTTATTTAGTAAATCTTTAAAGAGTTTGCTATAGGGTTGGCTACAAGCATTGCTTTTGGAGTGAAAGATAAGATGCAACTAACCTGGCTTAAGTGACTGGTTTGTAAGGACTTGACATACACCAATATTCAGGTTAATTTTTTTAAAGTCTTAGAGGTCATCTACAACAGTGATACACTTAGCTGAGTGGTAAGAAAGACCAGAATATACAAGGGTATTGGCTGTGACTCTGTTTTAGGCTGTTAATGTGCCTGAGATGTTTGCATTGGTGCAGTTAGCTGGTGGAAATTTAAATCTAAAATTGTCAATCTATTTGGGGTCTGTTACCAGGTTTGAAAAGTCTGCTCTGAGGTTGGAACTCATGCTGTTGTGTCACTGTTGGGAGTGCCACGTGGGGACAGCTACAACTGGTACTAATTGCATCAATCAAAAATTGTCTTATGAGTTGTCACTTGTCTGTCTCTCAAAGCCATGGCACCTGAATTTGTAAAGTTTTGTAACATTACCAGTATACTGGTGAAGGTCCATTTCTACAGAACTTTAATTTTGTTTCATAATTGCAAGAAAAGATTGTTGGGAGATGAGTAGGAAAGTGACAGGTTCATTAACTACTTCAAAAACCCATTAAGATCTGGTGCATACTAGGATATGGGTAGATCTTCACCTTATAGAGAAGAGTTTTCAGTTCTGAAAACCAGGCCCCCTTCTGAATAATGAAACCAATGTGTCTCCCTTTTACCCTACCATGTAGTGTTATAGGCTTACCCAAAATGAGAAGTCACCAGAATATATTGTGTACCTTTCATGTTATTCTTCCACACTTTGTTGATGTGTCAACATTGCTAACTATTTAACAGAACCCAAAATATGTCTGCTACTGTATCAGCCATTGAAGTGAACAGGGCAGTTCACAACTCAGAGCTGCCACTTCAGGTTCTCTGCTAATTCAGTAAGATCTATGTTACACTTGGATTATGTTATCAAGGTTTTCTTCACAGCCATAACCGCTAGAGACTTATTTTTTCCAATAAAATTAAAGCGTCATGGCGGTTTTTTTTTTAAACGCTATTTCGAAAGTGAAACTCCAGTCTAGATGCAGTTGTTTCAAAAAGAAAAGCCTTTTTCAAGAGATCCTGTACTCCTCAAAAAATGAGGTTTACAGGATCTTTCAAAAAAGGCTTTTATTTTCGAAAGAACCACGTCTAGACCACGATTTCACTTTCAAAATAGCATTTCTGAAGAAACGCCATGACACAATTATGCAAATGAAATGTGAGAAATTCAAATCCCAGCTTCATTTGCGATTTTGATATGTCTAATTTACATCCCTCTTTTGAAAGTTTAGACGTACCCTTTCTATCTTGCCAGCTTGATATCATCTGCAAACTCTGTTGTTGTCTAGATCAAGGATCAATATATTGAACAGAGCTAAATCCAGAAGTGCTCCTTGGGGGATCAAACTTGATATGCCCTTCCAGAGTGACTGGCAACCACAGATAACCGGCTGAAAAACTAGAAGTTTTGCACCCACCTTTTTGTAACTCCATATAGGTTGGATTTCCCAAGTTTGTCCATATGACATTCTCATAAACAGTATCAAAAGCTTTACTGATGTCAAAACAAACCACATCTACAGTTTTTCACCATCCAAAAGTCCTCTAATCCTGTCGGAGAAAGCTATTAGGTTGGTTTAACATGATTTTTTTTCTTGACAAATCCATGCTGATTGTTACTTATCTAATTATCTTCTAGGTGTTTGCAGATTGACTGATTAATTATTTGCTCCATTATCTTTCTGGGTACTAAAGTTAAGCCAACTGATCTGTAATTCCTCCAATTGTCCTTATTTTCCTTTTAATAGATGGGCACTGTATTTGCCCTTTTGCAGGCCTTTATAATCTCTCTTTCTCCCATCTTTTACTTTTCTAAGATAATTGCAAATGACACAGATATTTTCTCAGTCAGATCCTTCAGTATTTTAGGATGTATTTCATTAGGCCCTGATAACTAGAAGATATCTTACTAGTCTAAATTTTTTAACTTTTTTTCTTCCCCATTTTAGCCTTAGATCCTACTTCATTTTCATTGGCATATTCACATAGGTATGCCATTCCACTGATGGTTAGGCTGCTCTCATCCTATACAATGCCACTGGTTAGATGTACTCCTTTCCACACCCACATATATTGTAAAATCTGTGTTAGGTATATTCCTCCACAACTCTTCTGGAGGGATGGAAATCAAATTAGAAATAGTGTGAACATCAAAACTTCCATAATTTGTCTCTTTTTATTCAAGAAGGCAAACGTTACATTTAGAACAATAGCAGTGCAGAGAGCCACTCAAATAATGAGTTAAATAACTTTGGAATGAACATTACAGCTGGTTGAACAACAAAAATACATATTCATGAGCAAGATGTGAATGCAAGGCTCTGTTCTGATGGCATTTGCAAACCACTGAAATACTCCATGTCACTTGAAAAACCAGTTGAAAGCTGAAAATCCAAATGGCAAAACTGAAGTCTTTGTTAATACGCCTTAGACTGCCAATTACTCATTTGTAATACATTTTATTCCCCAAAAGTGGAGATGGGCTTGTAATGTTCCATGAAGGAAAAATAACTATTGTATTCCACGAATCATTGGCTTCTCTTCGAATGAATCATTGGCTCTTTCTAATATTGAAGAAAGCAGCATAACTAATATCTGTTATGTCAGATTCACTGAGTTTAGTACTTGTAAAATATTTATCCACTAGCTCTGAAGAAAATAAGTTTGCATACTAGGGTATACTAGTAAATACTGTGGTTTTCCAGTAAATCCCTTAATGACAATCAACTTCCGGTGGAGTCACTGCCTCATTTGATCTGGTTTGTTTTATTCTTTTTTTGCAGTGATAAACAGCTACGTGAAACAATGATCACTTAAACTCAAATCTTATAGACACCAGGAGCTGTATAAAATTCATCTTTTGCAACTTGCTAAATTCCCTCTAAATACCAATCAGGTTTGAATGCCCATCCATCTAAGCTGGTACTGGAAAAAAGTATGGCACTGCATTTATTAATCTTTTCCTCTTATGTTGAATATTTTACATTTTTCAATGTACAAATAATTATGCCAGTTTTAAACATAAAGCCACAGGTAGAGCTTTAGCTGTCAAAATTCCAGAGGTGCCCAGCTACTTAGTTGAATTTATGTCCTGTACTGACATCTAGTGGTAATTCAATAACACAGGAATACTTGTGTTTTATTCAGTAAATACAGTCAAAGGCATCTGATTCTGAATCTGGAGCAATAAATAGTACTAACTTAAATGGATGAAGTGATGACATGTGGAATATATCCCCTGTGGAAAATGCCTGAAATTTGTATTGGGTGTTGTATGTAAATGGACAAAATTTTGGCCTTTTGTTCTTGAGGTTGTAAGTGTAGTGAATGGAAAAATAATGTAGTGTAAGCAAAATGACCTGTTCCCAGGTATCCATTTAACACAGCTTGGTGTTTTATCTGTATCCTCAGAAGCTTCATTTCTGACTCTTCTACCCATTTCTTAAAGTGAGTCCCTTCCCTAAACAGAATACCATACTTAAGAACAAAATATGGGGCCTACTGCATTATAACAACTAAGTAAAGGAGTTCATAATATGCTAGTAGGGTTTTATTCTTTTCAAAGAAGAATGTTTATTTGAATTGGTTAGAATAAACATTTCCTCCAATGCAATTTGTATTTAAAGCCATAACAATGTAGCTGTAAGTTAAATGAGCCACGTAGTTTGAAGTCCATTCTCTGTTAATCTTCAGCCTAAAATAATTTTGTCTGGGTGTCTCATTCACCGGTCCTCAAGCAAGAAGGCTTGATTGGCTACCACGCCTCCTCCGCACCAGCTGAAGATGCAAAATGGACAGTCTTTTCAAAGCAGCTGACATAATATGAATTGGCGTCACAAGTCATACTTCCTATAGAGAAAAGATCTACCTTGTTCTCCTCCCTTTCTCATCTACCCACCCTCTGTTGGTAATGCAGAACTTCCAAGTGGATGCCAACTCCCTGAAGACTATCTGTTTAAAACATGTATGCTCCAATAATGCACACCAGGCTCAGGAGGGTATCACAATAATCCTTTCCTTTCCCCTAATAGAGAAAAAGCCCCTGATGTCAGGCACCATAATCTCTGGCAGGACCAGAGTACAAGAAATATTGTGGCAACTGCAGATACATGTATATCTCAGTATAAGCTCAATGTATCCTTGAGAAGAGCTGTATTTTTCTAGAGATCTTTTGCCATTCAGCATTGCAACATATGTACAATCTGAAGATACTCATTTTACTTCACGAATGTTGCGTTGCATAATGACAAGTGTTTAATTTTTATAAACTGGTCCAGTAACAGGCATTTTTCTACAAGAGGCATACTTGGAAACTGCAGTACAAATAGCTGAGCACAGCTAAGTAATGTTTATACCTTAAGAGGGCTCTATTCAGCCACTAATCTTTTCCCAGCCTCAACAGTTTGGAAACCCTGGATACTAACTCAGCACTTAACATGGCTCACTAAGAAATTAGCTGTCCTGCAGGAGCCCAAGTGTTTGATTAATGTATGTCAGGCTATAGCATATCCAAGGAACTGAGGAGACTCAGTCAAATCCTGCCATAAATCAGCTACCCCACTTCTATGAGGCGTTTCTTTCTCTGAATGCTTGACTAGATCCATTACACTCTGCATGCATGTGTGTCCTAGGCACCAGTACCAGAATGTTCTGTAGAAGTGACCCAGATCCCTGGAGTTCCTTGCTATCATCAGTGTTTGGTGGTTGGAGTGTTTGTGTTCCCATGAACAAAACCTAAGTACTAGCTCCTAGTGGTACTTTTTCTGCCTCATACTTTAAAAAAAAAAGTGTTATTTCAAGATTTTAGCTTTAGATGTTTTTCCTACTCAGGATGGACTCCAGGCCCCCACTTAGTGCCAGTGGCAAGGTCTCCAGGATTCATCCCACCTAGCTTCAGAAAAGACGGAAGGTCACAGAGAGTGACACACTTAGCAGCTTTGGCTGCCCGTCACTGCATTAGAGAGAGGTGCTCTTTTTGTCCTGTTTTCAAGACCAGGAAAAGAGACTTAAGGAGGAACATCTGTTACATCCTCAGGGAGGTTACCCTTAGACAAGAGTCAGAACTCCCTTAGTCTTCCAAGAAAAGTTCTTCGGTGCTCCTCCAGCTTTGCTTGCTGCATGAAGCCACAGGAAATCCCTGTCACCAGGACATCGTGCTTTAAGGACTAGGTTTCAGAGCAGTATAGGCCTCAAAACACAAAGTTAACAGGCTCTTTAAAGTCCAAAGTGCAGGATTCCTCTCCTGAAGGTCAGTCTGGTACCAATAGTAGGACCTGTCCTTCAGCTTGCTGCTTCCTGATGCTGGCTCACCGACACAGACCTGAGCCATTGACTCCAGTATCTTCAGCTACAATGGTGTAGTCATCTGACTGCAGGATAGTAGCCCATGTCTATTCTTGCTATGCCAGAGACCTGTGCCATGGGCAGCTGGTTGTCTGTCAGTACTGCCATTATACTTGCTTCAGCTGAAGACCCTTGTCCAGTCCTGGCACAGCTGCTGAGATTGTCTGCTTCAGACCTCTGTGGTCTCATAGAAAGGTAGGCATGGCCCAGCTGGTTTATTGCCATCAGTTTCACTATCTAGACATTTTGGATGGTGGATGATGCAAGACAATGCAAGCAGGTTAATACCCTTCATTTCGCCCTCTCCTGTCAATGACTCCGATAAGCAATACCTCAGCCATGGACTGGGAAGACACCTGGGTGACCTTTAGGGTCAGGGTGTGTGTACTGCCCAAGAGATGCAATTCACATAAACATGTTTGAGTTGCGCATAATAATTTGTGTGTCTGTAGTTCCTGACTCACATTTAGAGCAAGACTGTCCAGGCTCTCCTGGACAACACCAGTGTGCTGTTTTATGTGAACAAGCAATGTAGAGCTAGGTTAGACAACCTATTGGGAGACAGTCAAGTTGTGGAATTTCTGTAATCAGGAGCTCAAACATTCTTAAGGGTCTCATTTGCCAGGAATTGAGGATGGTCTGGGGGATCCTCTGAGCAGATCCTTTAACAGTAGACCACCAATAGTCTTCTAACACCAGTAGTCTCACTTGGGTGTTCCATAAAGGGGATTTCCCACTGATAGATTTGCCTGAACAGAAAGTGACCCATTTTTTCCCTTGGTGGTCACAGATTTAGACCAACATCAAACATGCCTTTGTTTCTATAGGACAAAGATATGCTCTTTGAACACCCACCAGTATCCATGATTTTCAGGTTCATGCTCAAGCAAGATCATGGCAGAATGATCCTTACAGCGCTAGCCAGGTTGAAGCAGATTTGGTATTCAGACCTGTGCACTCTGTACACCTGGGAACTTTTGCTGTTAGAATAACCAGAGACTTTGTAACATAGAACCATGGTTTGGTGTTGTACCTGAGTTGCCAAGTGTTGCATGGTTCTTCAGTGGTTGAATGCAAAAAAACACATCTCGCTAAATAGAAGTCCAGAATGTTTTCCTCAATGGCAGAAAACTTTCCATAAGAGTTAATTACCTAAGTGAATGGATGCGTTTTCCATCTGGCAGGCCATAATGTGTCCTGACTCAGAGCAAGATCCAGATTTTTTTTTTCTTTTTTTGCACCTTAAGGATCCAGGTCTAGCAGCTCCATTAAGGTGTGTCTGATGGTCAGGTCCATTTTGAAGGAGCCACAGGACCCTTCCCAAGCAATGTGGCCTGGGGGAAATATAGGGGGAGGAGGGGCTGATGTGATGGCAGCAGGGGTCACCCCCTCCTCCCCCATACTCACTACATAGTTGATGGGAGACAGAGAAAGGCCCCACTGAACATCCACTCTGGGCCTGCTGTGTCCTGATTCTCCCCAAGGTTCCTTTTTTCCATAGGATGGTTGTGGCAGCCAACATGGGGGCCCCGACAAGCATGTGGTTTCTCTTAGATCACACTCTTAGACTTTCATAGAAGTAGTAGACTGATTCAGGTGAAAATCAAAGATCTATCTGACACCTTTCTTTCCAAAGCTGTGTATTCACAAGGATGAGCAAGGCTCCAGACCCTCAGCATTCACTGAACATTGGCTTTTTATCTAAAAGAGACAAAACCCTTTTGAGTTTTATCACAGATCTGCAGTGAACTGCAGCTCAGACTCCCAATGGATTGCCAGCTGCTTCACAATGTGCTACTGTGCCACAACTGCAACATCCCAGACAAATTCTCAGCATACTCAACATGTGAGTGCTGCAATATTTGAGGCCCACCTCACCATTATGAACCCTTGCAGTGCACTGTGCCTACATTTCATTTTCCATTGATGGAAGAGAAAGTGGCCCTATAGTCTTACTTCCAAAAGACTGCAAGCCCCTCTGTCTGGCATAACAGCTTGGGAGTCATCTACAGTGCAGTGGTTGTATGCAAGTACTCAAGAAATGACTACTTGGCTGCTTGTAACTATATTCTTTGAAATATGTTGCACATGTTCATTACACGAGCCATCCTCCTTTTTTTTGACAGCCTACCACCAACTTCCAGTGAAAAAGAACTGCAGGAGTGGAGGCTTAGAGACTGCATCCCCCCCCTTCTATCTTTTACTTTGGCCACATCTTCACTTCCCGGAAGAGAGACGCTATGGCAGTCAATCTCCCATAGTTTGATTTAGCAGGTCTAGTAAACACCGTCAACGCCCATACTCTTTAAATTGCAAGGAGTAAGGGAAGTCAATGGGAGTATTTGCTCAACCTCCCACCATGGGTTCATTATTGCTTTATTCATTAATCTTCTAGCACATTAGATTTTTAGAAACAAAAAAGCAGAGATTTAGATTAGCTGGATGGCATTTGTACTGGATTGTTGTAAAATATGACTCTTACTTAGTAAACAAATCCAACTGTCTTTTAAAATCTAAATGATTATTTAGAAATCATAATAAAATCTCACCATGTCCCATTCAGTTTGGATGATCATATATCACAGGGATGTACAACTATAGTACTCTCACCACAACATCTAAAATAAGCATGTAACAAAGCCATTAAACGTTTTAAGATGCTATCACTGTCCCCTTAAATGACGGATCTGACCAGATAAAAGGACATCACAAAGAGTGAGTGTGTGTGTGTGTGTGTGTGTGTGTGTGAATACATACATACATATATATATGCGCTTAATCATGAAGCAGTTCTAGTCTCTCAATAGTAAAATTTGAGGCTAGCATAGTCTTGAAAGTTCAGTTTTCAACCTCCATAACTTCTGCCAAAAGAAACCAAACCTCCTGAAATTTCACATCAGTCCAAGTTAGTTAGAAGTTTTGTGTTAAGAAAAAATCATAACTAGATCTGGTGTAAAATTTCAAAGATTTTTTTTAAGCATTTCTTCAAAAATTATGGACTGAAGAGCCTAGATCCCTTAAGTTCTTGTGAAAATTTTACCTGCTAAAGTTAAGGTCACATCCTCATTAGTAACTGGCAGCAGGACAGGGGACTAGACAAGTTGACTTCTCAAGATGTTTTCCAGTCCAACAATTCTATGATTAAAGCATGGATATGCTCCCTTTCTTGCCAGACTACAGAAGAAACAAATCAGGAAAGTATGAGCCAAACAACCACGAAGCTACTATGAAACTCTTTTTCTTGCTTACATGCTTGCGAGAGATTTTGAAAGTGGAGGAGTTTGTCATTTGTTTCTTTTTATGGATATATTTTACATAGGTATTTATACTGTGCTCATCTCCATAGTATCTGATTTAGTCTAGTACCATCGCATATGTTCTCTCAAAGTCTCCCCAGGAAGGAAGACGTGCAGTGGAATGCCTGTTTTGGTAGGATTTTAAGGTGGCTTTTTAAAATATATACATGTTATCATGTTAGAGAAAGCAAAGACTTGCAATTTGAGTAGATGGGGTTGAGGTTTGTGATGGTCCTTAGTTTCCAGAGGAGTTCATCCTCATCTTGGACCAGCCCCTGAGGAAGTTCTATTTCCCACACAGATGAACTGCTCCCTTGCTGTGAGAGCTCCATTGTGCCAGAGAAGCATAGATATAGACCAGAGTTTTAAATGAACTTTTAGATCTCTTGACCCCAGACCATGAAGCATGTGGAAGATAAGGACCAAGACCTTGGACTTGATTCTAAATTCTAGGGAAAGCCAGTGTAGAGAGCAGAGGTTTGTACAAATTGTGTTGCTGAAATGTGCTACAGCATTCTGTACTAGTTGAACTGACATAAGTGCTAAACATTTCATGACCAGGTATATGGTATTCCTGTAGTTCAGAGGCATGGATAACAAAAATAAGATCAGCAGGCCATGTTTTACTGTGGGATTGTCTCCTAGACAACCAGAGATTCTAGTAGTTACTGTAGTAATCTACATGGCAGGTTGGTGTCTATGGGGAATCCAAGGTTATTGCCAAACTACAGAATTGGACTGGAGAAAGCCCAAGTCCTAACTCCCCATACACTGAGCAATGTGGAGAAATGTTCTTTGCAGAGGTACATGTGCCTTAAACTAGTCTGCTTCTTAATTCCTTGTTTTTTCCTGTTTTCTTTGAAAGTTCTGCAGGACATATTTATATAGAGCTATTTTCATGGATTCACTCTCTAAACATGTAATAATATTAAGTAACCCTCAGGATGTAAGCTCTGCTGCTGAAGTGACTTGTCTGACTTAAAGGTGGGCACATGGATAGGGAGGGAAGACTGGAGGGAAATAAAAAGAGAACATGAATCCAGAAAGGCACAAGGGGACTACAGAATAGGTCAAGTAAAGAGAGGTGACTATGGGGATAAATGAGGAGATGGCCCAACTCTTGGCTTCCTGGTTTCGTAAGTGGGGCTCCGGGGGAAGCTGGAGAACAGGCAATGGGGGCCAGGTAACTGCAAAATGGCTGAGAAATGTTGGAGGAAAAAGTGGAGAAGTGTATGGCTGATACCCTGGTATTCTCACCTTATATTCTCTAGTAATAGTCTAAAAATAGGCCTTGTTGAAGTATCGTTTGAAAACTTACAACTTGCTGGTCAATAATATCATGGTGAAATATATGTAGCAATGTTGAATGTAAAGTTATGAATTCTCCTTGTATGATATTCGAACATGTTCAAAACCAGACAGCCCTGCCTAGGCAAAAGTTAAATAGATCTATCTTAAATGAATATCTTTAACTCAATTTATATGCTGGTACAGGTTGAATCTCTCATCTGGCACTTTCTGGCTCAGCAACATCTGTGGTCCGGCATGATTTTAGTTAGTCAGTTGTCCGCGTATCATGCAGAACCAAGTTTCCTATGGCTCTGCAAGGTCTGTTTACAAACACCAGTCCTGGCTCTCAAGCTACGTCTACACTGCAGGCTTCTTGTGCAAGAACTGTTTTGCGCAAGAGTTCTTGTGCAAAATGTCTCGCACAAAAGTGCATCCACACTGGCATGTGCATTTGCACAAGAGATGTGCTTTTGCTCAAGAGCGTCCATGGCAGTGTGGACACTCTCATGTGCAAAAAACCCCTGTTGCCTGTCCATACTACCTTTTTCGTGGGGAGAGGAATAACTCTTGAGCAAGAAGCCCCCATTCCAATGCTTTACTGTAAATTTACTTGCACAAGAATGCGCGTGCAGTGTAGATGTAGCCTCAGTGTATATCAGTACAGTCATACATTATTAAACATCATTGCAAGCACTATTCTATTTATTTCCCTTGGTGAAATAAAAACAGAGACGCTATTGCCCTCCTGTTATATTGGCAAATTCTCTGGTTCAGCATTAGTCAGGTCCTGAGGATCCCAGAAAAGAGACGTTCAACCTGCAGTAAACAGGATTCCTAGGACAGCAGGTGGAGGAGATGGCAGGAAACAAAACAATTTTGATTTCAGCAAACACATGGGGGAAGCAAGTATGGTGCCTCTGTAACCCATGCACTTAATAGGGAGCTATCCCTTTTAAGAGACCCCTGTGGGGGGAGGTAGGAGTGAGTTGAGTGTTACTGTTTTGGGGCAGATTTAGCACTCCACCCAGAAGCTTCTGGAGGTGGGTCCAATAGTTGGGGTCAGACTTAATGAGAAAGCTAAGCCAGGGGCAGAGAACTGACTGTTGCTCCTCACTGCAGCACTTAGCAGCAGGTAGTGGTAGTGGTAACCTTCTACTGGGAATCATGGGCAATGCTACTTAGAGCTAGGAGAACGTGGGAGAGGAAATAACTTCTGTGGTAATTGTTTGCTTTAAATGCTGTTTTGATTTTAGTCAGACTGTTCTAGTTCACTTTCTCAGTCCATGTGATTTTTCCAGCTCCTCTGTAAATGTAGCAATGGGGAAAAGAGTCATTTCTATTTTGTTGTTCTCAGGGTTTTTGTATTTTCTTGTAATAGGGTTTCTTTAAGTCTGTTCATCTGTGAGCTAACTGACTAGTTAAATCAGTGAGCTGCCTGCCTAGCAGTGACCATAGCAGAGGAGGAATCTGCTTGGACTCCAGCTGAGGATTCCCTAAAGCAAGTAGAGAGAGAGACTTCAGACTCAGCACATGGTGCAGAGCTGATATCAGAGGCACAAACTGAGACTTTGGTGAACTAAATCTAAGCTCCCGGATGAGCCCCCACTTGTAACCACCACCAAGGCGAATTTGAACTGAGGACCTCTGGAGCTGACTATAGGAGCCTCTACCCTCTGAGCTAAAAGCCAGCTGGCTCCCAGCCCATGCTATAGACGTCTCTTGAGCTTAACTGTTGCAGTGGTTTAGGTGCCACTTGCAGTATTCAGTAACCACACTAGGTGTGTGGGTTACACCTCCTTCACCACAGGATTCCATGTTGCCTCTCATGGTGTTCATGGATAACCTTTACTTTGAGAAGAATCCACTTCAGATGTTAACTGGACTAGAAAAGATTAAGGCTTTTGTCCCCCAGTCAACTTTCCCCTAAGATAAGTACTTTTGGCCCCAGAAAGATCATGGTAGGAGAGAGAATCACTTGCCAACTTGCTAGAAGACAATGTTTGAGGCCATTTTATGAAAACTTGCTAGTTTGTTTTAGATTTTTTTTATGTGTTTTTAATTGTATTTGCTGGTAAGTATTTCTAACTTCTCATACCTCAATTCTGTTAAAATCCTATGTCCTTTTGTTAGCAATCTTCTTTAATTTTTAATGTAAAACAAGTCAGTGCTATGGGTAAATAAAACTGTAAATTCCCGTTAAAGTTGGAAGCTGTTGAATATTGACTCATTACAGAGACTATAAACCTTAATGTCACTCTGATTATTCCAGGTAAGGACTGGACATTTCAGAACAGATTTTTGGGAAAATTTGTGGCTGGGAGGAGTGTGGAGGAGTTATCAGTTTTAACCAAAGCTGGTGTGAACCAGTGGAAATGTTTGATATTGCAGTTAGGTTCCAGAATCCAAAGCATTGGGCAAGGGTTCTTCAGTACATAGGGTGCATCTTTGTAACCCACACACTTACTAGTGGCACGTAAGTGGTCTAAGAACAAGTGAGCTCTACCACCTAAGATAACTGGCTTTATAGTTCAAGCTGTAGAGGCTCCTATTAAGCTCTAGGTGTCCTAGGTTCAAATCTGCTACCAGATAGTTACACATGCTTGTGGGTGATTGTGGCTTCCCAGGCAAAAAACCACAGTGGCAAGGCATTGTGAAGAACTCAGGGTTACTCATAACTGGTTTGGATTGCACTACAAAATGTTGTAGAGGGTCATGACATCCTCTATAAGGATGAAAAATGGAGGCATAAGTAAGATGGCAAGGTGCAAAAAGCTGAGAAGGCACAGGGGGGAAAAAAATCCAAAGGACAGGAAGAGCTAGTGGGAGGTGCACTTTATCCACTGGTTACAGTTTTCTACATAAACTTCTGAAAATACATGTAATTTAAACTATCTTCATTTCTAGTCTCCTGTGCACCCTTCCGTAATATTCCACACAGGCATAAATCCCTCACTTTTCCCAGACAACTTCTACAGACCTGTTAAAGTCTGCAGAATGAGAATGCTCTCATGGATCCGATGAGCTCCTCCAAAATGGCAGAGTTCCCCTACCTGATCTAAACTTTTGGAACTGATTCTTTTTTTAAAAAAGGAGGGGAATCAAAAAACAGAACAAAAGAGACAAAAATAGGGAAATTCTTACATCAGAATGTTTTGTTAGAAAGAGTAAAGCTGAAAGTATGTTTTAGCAGAGCCCAAATCTTGCTCAACTTAATTTCTTTAGAAATGCACTGCACATTTTAAAATGTCTAGGAAAAAGTTGTCTAAAAAGGAACATTCTATGGATCTAGTCAATTCTTCATTGACATAAAATCCTTGACTTTGGTATCTAGTTTAAAAGAGGTGGCAAACTTTAACTTGCAAAAATATATACACAGGTCAAAATGACCAATTAGTAGGCGTACGTCTACACAGCACTCTTATTTCAAAATAAGCTATGCAATTTGCACTATGCAAGTAGCATAGTTTAATTTGAGGTAACTTTTTAAATAAAGCACTATTCCAACAAGTCCCTTAACCATCATGGAACGAAGGTTATAAGGACGCTGGAATAACGCACTCATTATTTCAATATAGTGGGCACTTTTAAAGATGCAGAATTGCTATTTTGGAATACTTTTGGTATTCCAGAATAGCCCCAGTGTCTAGACGCAGCCTAGGTGATTATAAAAATCCCATTTCCTAGTACAAAATTTTCAGTATAAAATAAGTCTTGCCTATGAAAAGATTTTTCAGCTTGTTGACAATATAAAAAAAAATCAGGTCACTTTGAATTTAAATCAAAATAGTTTATTTTCAAATTATCAGAACTGTTTGACTTCTTTGAACTTTTAGTTTACATGATCAATTAGTTTTAACAAACACAAATTTGTTTTATTGTTGCCAAATCTGCATTTAACAAAAAAAAATCAAATGTAAAGTTTTGCCCATATTATCTTACTCACTGCAAAAATAGCAAGGTTAAATTCTTCCAAACACAAGAAAACACATAAATTTGAAAGGCTACACACTTGAATAAACATACATCACCATAATAAGTTGAAATGCTCAGCATCTGAAACCAATTAATGATGCTTCAGTTTTTACATAGATGTTCATTCCCAAGCAGTGAACAAAAAAGAAGACTGTGCCTTAATAAGAAATCAGAGTTTACTTGTTGTTCAACTTGCTGAGGTTTTGGGTGGAGTTAATTTGTTTTGTAATCTTAATAGACAACAAGGACCATGTTTTCTTAAGTTGAAACTGTGTTCACAAAATCCATATTTGCCTCAAGAAAACAGATGAATTCTCGCTTGCACATGAAAAATCAGTCTATGCTTGAAAATTTGGCCATAGCTGCCCCCTTAGGTAATAAAATACACAGGAGTAAAACGTGGAATCTATTTGAATAGCAAATGAATTATTTATTGTAATGCTAGTTAACCAATGCCAAAATAAGAAAAAAAGAAAAGACTACATTGAAAGAATCTGCTAAGGAGAGTTTTGCTCTTTTGTGTGGTTGATATATAAAGTAAGGAACCAAAAATTCCTGGAAGAAATTCAGTATGGAACACCAGAAAGGGTTTGGCAAAGAAATACATGCATAGTTCAATCTAGCAAAGCATTTAAGTACATTCTTTAAGCATGGGCGTAATTCTGTTGAAATCAATGAAAATAGTCATGTGCTTAACATTGAACACATGCTTACATATTTTGCTAGATCTGGGTTTATAGATTCTGTGGACTACAGCAAAATTACTTTTTTTACCATTGTATGTCCTTGACCTCTACAGAATATTCTCAGTATCTGGGGGTGATAAGTCCTTTCCCATAAACTTGAAATGGCAGTCAGGATATTGGTGCCTATTATATCAAAAGGGCTTTGGGAATTTTCACAGTCAATTCCCAAGTTCACTGGGTCTCCAATACAAATCTCTGCTTCTTTCTGTTTAGCCCAGAGAATTTGTGTTCTCCATTCTGTAAGGGCAAAGATTCTGTTGGCTGTCAGACCCTTTCTGGGAGCTGGAACATGCAACAACTTGTTCCCTTCCCAGGATTGTCCCCATCTGAGTGGAATTCCCTCCTTGAACTCCTCCTGTCTTGGCATGATTTGCAGAGAAGTGAGGCTATACTACCTCAAAGGAGCTACTTGGGGGTGGGGTTGTGTAAGAAAATGACTCATTTTTATTGGTATAACTGTCCCCAATGATGCAAAAAAAAGTTTGAAAGTTAGATGTCAAACTATTGTAGCCTAATATTATTTGACTATAAATCATTGTCCCTGCAGAGGTCTTTCAACTCTGGGTCACAATTAGCTATTGTGTTTCCATTAACCTTGTCCTAAATTCAACCTTTTTCCTAGTGTAGTATTAGGTTAACATCTTTTAGCTGTTCTAAGTCTACCCTGGCTAGTAAATCATGCTAAATGGTTTTCACCTACACATAAACTAGGAGAAAGCTCATCAGTAGTTAAAACATGTCATCACATTCAGACCTGACCTTCACATCTTTTTCTAATCTAGATAAATCCTAGGGAGTTTCTCCAATGCACCCTCTTTTCCCAGTGCTAACTGTTTAAATACCTGCAAAGAAATAATATTGGATTTATGTCCATATAAGGCCTTTTTGCATTAGGAAGGCCAGAGTGGTTGGAAGGGTAAATGGGAGGAGTTGAGAGGCTTAGGAATTTTTTTTTCATGTACCTCTGATCATTTTCATCCTATAAAATATCCATTTTGGTCTCTTTCTTATTTTTTGCTGGAGGAGTCCTTTGGAAGACCAGGTAAGTGGGTTGGGAGTTTCTCTCAGAACTCAGTACCACGAACTGAGTACTCTAGAAAAACACATTTGAACATATGCTTTAAGAGTAAGCATTTTAGTCCCAGTGAATTCAGTTGAACTATTCATATACAAAGTTAGGCACACGTTTAAATGTTTCAGGGTATGTCTACACTTGCACTCCCCATTTTTTGAGGAGTAACATTAGTTGGAACCAGGGGGTTTGGTTTGAACTAACACATCCGGGCACGCACTTCCTCGTTCAAATCAGCTGTGATTCGAACTAGTGTGCTGGCGAGATCATGCTAATGAAGTGCGGGATATTTAAATCCCCGCTTCATTGACTATTTCGAATGCCTGCATTTGCGTTCCTAGTTTGAACTAGGGTGCAAATGTAGACATACTCTCAGCGAATTAGAATAGAGAGCCCACTAACCTTGCAGGATCAAGATCTCATTCTTCAGCTAAAGAGATGGTAATGTGAATCTTCAACAAAGAGCACTTTTCTCCCAGCAGTTTGCCGGATATTAAAAAGAGTTGCATGCTAACAAAACCACATACAAAGCCAGGAGCTTTCCACAGTTTGCATACAATCTTTTTCCTGCTCAATTAAGCACTTGTTTTGTATTTGTCAGTATTGTGTCCATATGATCCTGAAAAAAAAAAATAGACAAGACCTACATTTCTAATAAATACAACCTAGTTATTTTTTTATAACTCGCTGCTTATTTTTTCTTTAGCGGGGTCCCTTCTAAGTTACAATAGTACTCTTTATTCTTTTTTCTCCTTAAAAACCAAATCTCTTTTTTTATGTAGTACTTCTGGGTGGTAATTTTTCTCCAAGTGCCTTGAATGTATTCGTAATAACTGGTGCTAGTTTAGTGGTTGCTGTACTTATATGAAATAAGTAATGAAAGGAATGATTCATTTCTTATTCTATGACTTTAAATACAAATTAACTAAAAAAGCCTCTCTAATCTTTTTTTTTTGGATGATACATATGTAGAGTAATATGTCGAGTACTTAAAAGCAATAAAAGAAATAACCTAAGAAAATTAAGCATAATGAATTTGCAATTAGTTTCAGAAATTGAAATAAAGGCATTTTGAAAGCAAAGAGTAAAATCTAACTTTGTTCAGTATAAATTGAAATTGCCTTTTGTGCTTAATATAGTTCGCTTATAATTAGCCAATGATTTTGTTCTGGCTTGAAACGAAGTTCCATCTTGCGATTACTGTGTACATAGAACTTTTATCAAGAAAGGCTAGTGCTTCAGGGTTTGCTTTGACAGCCTTTATCACAGCTTTATAGAAATGAAGAAGTGAAAGAACACAGCTGCTTTTAACAATGGAGCATGTTCAACATTAGACCAAAACCACTTTAGATATTGCAAAATATTGCACAGTATATTTATAGCTCTGTGCAAGTTTTTGAAATTCATGCTGGTGCTGCTCTGCTCCTGCTTCTAGAAACAATCTATCCCTTACTGATGGAGCTAGTGTTCACTCAGAGAAATTACTTTTTTTTTAAACCAGTGACAGTAGAGCAGGCTTCAGAACCAGAGCACTTTCTAAGTCACTTTGAGAGATCTCAAAAAATTGCATTGCAGCACTTATGACAAATTTAACAGTGGCCTGTTAGTCATGAGGACTTGCCACTGCAGGTGGCAGCTAGTCTTAGATTCTTTTAACTGGCCTACTTATCATGACAGTATAAACCAGGGTGGCCAATCCGTTAAAGACGAAGAGCCAAAATAGTGGTGGATACAGCGCAAAGAGCTGAGGGGGGGAAAAGTTGAGTGCCAAAAAAAAAAAAAAAGCAGCCCTGGCATTGCCCTTTTAAGGGATGCCACAATTCTAGCTCTGTCTCTTTCAAAGAGTGCAGAGGAGTGTCGGCTCTTCGGAACCCCAAGGAGCACCAATTTGGAAACATTGGCCTACCGTAAAGTTGTTGAGCAAAAAGAAAACATGCTGCCCCTTTAAGAGCTGCAGGTGCAGGAGCCGCAATTTTTTCTTTGAAGAGCCGTGTGCAGCTCACGAGCCACGGGTTGGCCATCCCTGGTATAAACACTTTGCTCTTGCTTCTGGCTCATTCATCTAGTGCAGTTGTTGGAGTATTAGACACTTAATTAGCTGAAAGCTAAGGTGATTGGCAATTTTAGAAATAAAAGTTGAAAGCAACCTATAGTTCCTTGCCTTTCTCCTTTTAAAACTTTTTTTAAATAGCTTTCTCTCTCTGGAGTGCTTTTCTGCTAACATAGCACCAGTGTGGGCTGCATCATTTGAGGAGGAGGACTTTTTCACACCCTTGACTGACATAAGTTAGAAGGACTTATCTGCTGGTGTAGACCTGCCCTTGGACAACAGCTGCAAATCCTAAAAGACAGGCAAAATATATTTGACTTATAGTCTAAGCAAATTAATTACAGAAGGGCTTAACAGGTAGCCTATTGCTAGGAGGTCTACCTAAAACACTTTTAATAACCATTCTTCTTGTATTTACAGTTCTTGTGGTTTAACTCTTTAGTGCTTATTGTTCCTATATAATTCAGAAGCCTCATCAGTTTTAAAAATCCTTACGAATAAAAAGTTCTCACATTGCACAATAAATTAGTAACACAGCACAATACTCTAAAATTTGATGACAACCTTTCCCAAGTCTTTGGTAGGAAATGACACTATTTTAAAGGGAAAATATTGATGTACAGTAACATGTATTTCATTTTAGCACGATATTCAGATCTACAATGAACAATTTTTATTCTTAAAAGACTTGCTGAAAAATCTCCACCTTCAAGTAGGAACATATGCTTATTATCTGAACAGATTTAAAGAGCATGTAGGTACTAACTGGTTTTTAAATGCATAACTAAAGTTAGAGAATGCTCAAGTTGCAAAGATTCTGATCTGGATTCTATACATCTGGGGTACATCTACACACAAAATAACTAGCGCTATTCCGAAACTTGATCCGCATCTACACAGCAGGCAGCTATTTCAAAATAATGTCAAAATACTGTCAAGCTGGAGGACTTCTTACTCATACTCCTGTAACCATCATTGTACGAAGAATAAGAGAAGTTGGAGGAAGAGTGCTCTATTTTGAAATAAGTGCGGTATTGATGCTTCCTATTTTGAATTAAGCTATTTCAAAATAAGATATGCAATTAACATAGCTCCATTTATGTAGTTTTTTTCGAGTTAAGCCCTGCAGTATAGACACACCCTTGGTGACACACGTAGGTATAGGACTCTAAGGCTGAGGGAGTGGAATGTATACCTTTTACAGTAATATCTTTGACAGATCTGCAGGGCACATCTAGAAATTTGCATATCTTCTTTTGATCACTTTTTCGAAAGAGGTTCTTTCAAAAAAGAAAGTAGTCTAGAAGCAGTTCTTTTGAGGGGAGAAACCTTTTTAGAAAGAACTGTGTAAACCTCTTCTTTTTTTTAAGGAAGAACGGTTCTTTTGAAAAAGGGGTCGGAAGAAGATATGCAAATTTGGCACGAATTTGCGTATCATCTTTCAAAAGTGAAAGCAAATCTAGACGTGCCCTCACTGTTAGTTTGAGATGGTGAATCACATTATGATCACTTTTGGAGACTTTATCCCCCCTCTTAGTTGTCCTTTCTTTCTTTCTTTCTTTCCTTCAATCCAAAATAAGTTATTCATTCTGAAAGTATGTTTGCTTATTTTCTATGGGAGAATATTAGAAGTCAAATAGTATTTACACATAAGCTTATGTTTTGTCTCTTTTATTAAAGCTCGATGCCATTTGCACTCATAAAACCTTCTAAAAGCTAGGTGATTTTAAAAGTTTGAGTCTACTTCTGCCTTCAGGATAATAGCCTTAGTCTATCCTTACAAGTAGTAATTTTCTGGATCTATAAGTGTAAGCCTCCTAAGCCTATACTAGCAGACTAATTGCATTCTTTAGGAGTCAGTTGTGTGTCCTTATTACTTCCGCGTGAACAGAAGGGGGAAGATGGGTATTCCATCACCATAAGATTAAAGCGGGTCTCAACATCCTGTCTTCTGACAGTGGCCAATGCCAGATGCTTCAGAGGGAGTGATCAGAAAAAGGCAATTTGAGTGATCCCCCGTCATCCAGTCCCAGCTTCTAGCATTCAGAGATGTAGAGACTGACACAGCATGGCGTTCCATTCCTGGCGATCTTAGCTATTAGCCCTTGGTGAATCTATCCTTTGTAAATTTATCTAACTCTTTTTTTAATCTAGTTATTTTTTGACTTTCACAACAGCCACTGGCAACAAGTGCCACAGGCTGTTTTATCTTGTGAAGAAGTGTATTTCCTTATGGTTTGTTTTAAACCTGTTTCCTATTAATTTCATAGGGCAACTCCTTGTCCTTGTGCTATCAGAAGAGGTAAATAACACTTATTTACTTTCTTCACAATGTTCATGACGTTATAGACCTCTGTCTTATCTCCCCTCTTAGTTGTGTCTCTTCAAAACTGAAAAGTCCTGGTGTCTTTTATTTCTTCTCATGTGGAAGTTTTTGTTGCCATTCTTTGTACTTTTCTAACATATCTTTTTTTTTAGATGAGGTGACCAGAAGACCAAGCAGTATTGAAAGTCTGGGCATGCCACAGAGTTATTTTGTGACAGTATATTTCCTCTTATTTTCTATCCCTTTCCTAACATTGTTAGCTTTTTGACTGCTGCTCCAAGATGAACAGATGTTTTCAGAGAACTATCAATGATTCCAAGTTCTTTCCTGAGTGGTAACAACTAATTTAGACCTCCCTCATTTTGTATGTATAGTTGGTATTATATTTTTCCATGTGCATACTTTGTGTTTATCAACACTGAATTTCATTTGCTACTTCGTTATCTATTCATCCAATTTTGTGAGATCCCTTGTAACTTTTCCCAGTTAGCTTTGAACTTAACTTCCTTCAGTGATTTTATACTATATGCAAACTTTGCCACTGTTTACCCCTTTTTTTCAGATCATTTATGTATATATTGAGCAGCACAGATTCCAATACAGATCCTTGGGGGATACTACTAACTAGCTCTCTCCACTGTGAAAGCTAAGCATTTATTCCTGCCCTTTCCCCAATGTATTTTAGTCAGTTACCGATCATAAGAGATTGTTTCCTCTGACCCCTTGACTGACAACTTTGCCTAGTAGCTTTTGGTGTGGGATCCTGTCATAGGATTTCTGAAAGCCCAAGTATACTATATCCATTGAATTAACCTTATCCACATATTAGTCAACACCCTCAAAGAATTCTAATAGATTGGTGAGGCATGATTTTCTTTTCAAAAGCTGTATTGATTTTTCCCAAACATGTTCATCAATGTCTGATAATTCTGTTCTTCACTAGAGTTTCAACCAATTTTCCCTGGTTCTGAAGTAAGGCTTACTGGGCTATAATTTCTGGGATCACCTCTGAGCCTTTTTTAAAAGATGACATTACATTATCCTCCAGTCATCAGGAACAGAAACTGATTTAAGCAATAGGTTACATACCACAATTAGTAGTTCTGCAATTCATGTTTGAGTTCCTTCAGGAGTCTTGAGCGAATACACCTTCCAGGTGACTAACTACCATTTAGTTTATCAGTTTGTTCCAAAACCTTCTCTAGTGACACTGCAGCCTGGGAGAGTTCCTCACATTTATCAAAAAGAATGGTTCACATCTGAGATTTTCTCCTATCCTTTCCAGTGATGAGGCAAAGAATTTATTAACTTCTGCACATTGACCTTGTGTTCCCTCAGAGCTCCTTTACCACTCAAAAATTCAAATGTCCAATGGTCCTACTGATTGCTTGACAGCTGTTCTGCTTCTTATGTACTTAAAAGTTAATGATAGCAAAAAATAATAAAAATACTCAATGTTAAACAAATCATCAAGAGAACTGTTGTAGAGAATTAACAAGTATAGTGCTTTGGCTGCATGACAGGGCATCCCAAGGACAAAACCAAGAAAAGCTGCAGATCTTGGAGGACGATCCGAGAGTCAGTGGGAACACGCGTAATCAAGAGTTCTGAGCCAACAATAACATCTGCCCGAGTCAACGACCTTCAAGAATGTTGTGTTGGGACTGTGAAAAGGCACAGTTTGTGAAAAGCAGGATGTGGACTTTTGGGAAGTTGAGAGGGTATAAAGATAGTTGTAATCTTGCAATAAAATGATTTCGTGCTTGCACCGGCCTGTAGTCCGTGCCTTCATACACCACAAATGGCACCCGAACAGAGCTTGAAGTGAATGAGTGATTCGAACCCGTGGTGTATCCGTGGCTGGATGGAAGATAAGCTGTTGAGAGGAGCTCCCAAAATTACTGACATCACCATTCGCAAGACGAACAGGTGAGCAGCCGCGGACAGAATAACAGTATGGGGCAGTCTGCCACGAAAGAGCAAAAACTGCAGCTTGAGATCTTGCAGCACATTGTGAAGGAACAGGGGTTTAAGGTTCCCCCTGTACAGCTAGTTCAGCTGTCCGTTTGGATACGAGACCATTGCCTGTGGTTCCCAGAAGGGGATTCTTATGATTTGACCTTCTGGGAGAAGGTGGGCAAGGAATTGAGAACCTCTGAACATCTTGCATTATCCCTCCCAAAAGGGATCATAGTAACGTGGCGAACTGTTTATACAGCCATACTGGCATTGCATCCCGCCAAGCAGGTCCTGAAGGAAGCGTCGGCAACATTTGATCCCAGGCCATATCAGGACCCAGAGGATCCCTCGTCCCCTGCCCCCCCCCCCCCCCCCCCCCGAAACCATCCAGGGAGGATTGTGAGCCAGTGTACACCACGGTCCCGGTCTCCCCGGAGCCTGGGGACTTGTGCCCTGCCCCTGAGGACAGTGAATCTGAAGACGGTGGGCCCGAGGACCCCTTTGACACAGGGACGGTGGCGGTCAGTGTAGGGCCTGACTCGTACCCGTCACTTGAGCCTGTCAAGGCCCTGGCGGCATCTGTGCCGACGGCGGAACAAATTTTACAGACTCAGAGGCTACGAGCTGTTTCTCGGTCCTCAATTGTATCCCCTCCGCCTTTTGCCCCAGCATTAGCTCCCGCTTCTTCATACAGGTCCGCAAGCTACACGGTCGCTCCATATGGGCCCCCCTTGGCGGCGCCCTCGAATAATGAACAGGCAGAGGTTTTATCTGAATGCCGACGTGAGGCTCTTCGGCGAGGAGATGTGCAGCTTCTACAAGCTTTTCCAATTGTATATGCACCCCAACGGCCCGCCCGACATGAGGCTTTGCCATATGAACTCGTAAAAGAGTTGCACAAATCTGTGAAGGTGATTGATTTAAAGGACTGCTTTTTTACCAACCCACTCCATCCTGATGATTGTTTGCATTTTGCCTTTTCCGTACCCACGGTTAATAACGAGGGCCCGATGCAACGATATCATTGGGTTGTTCTGCCCCAAGGCATGATGAATAGCCCCACCATTTGCCAGATTGTGGTGGATTC